>NC_136963.1:376591-386547 GCF_032717465.1 Coenobita brevimanus | reverse complement strand
CATAGTTCAGCATTTTATCAGTACAACACTTGTATGATTAAGTGATATGCGGCATAGTTCAGCATTTTATCAGTACAACACTTGTATGATTATGATATGCAGCATAGTTCAGCATTTTATCTGTACAACACTTGCATGATTATGATATGCAGCATAGTTCAGCATTTTATCAGTACAACACTTGTATGATTACATATGCAGCATAGTTCAACATTTTATCAGTACAACACTTGTATGATTATGATATGGAGCATAGTTCAGCATTTTATCAGTACAACACTTGTATGATTATGATATGCAGCATAGTTCAGCATTTTATCAGTACAACACTTGTATGATTATGATATGCAGCATAGTTCAGCATTTTATCAGTACAACTCTTGCATAGTAGCAATGTGGGTTAGAGAACAAAAGGTAGATATGTGAATGTCCTAAACCAAAGTAAACAACAGACTTAGTTGGTTGGAACAAAGGGATTATATACTTCGAAAAAGAGCACATTTGGCGATGTTGTACTTTGTGATTAACTCTCAGGTTCCTGTGAATCACTCCCAGCCAAATAAAATCTGCAGGCGTTAGTTGGAATAGAGTACTAGAGTTCTCCGAACATGAGAGGGTTTTTGATGAGAGTGATCCTATTACTCACACAGCCGAATAGAGTCATCTGATATTATGCTTGTTATAGTAGAATTTGCCCGACCATTAGAGGACTAAAGAATGCTAGTAAGGTAAAAAAATTTAAAAATGTTCCTTTTCACATCATTCGTTAATTGTTTCATCTGATGACAGCAAGAAATTACCAGAAATATCATGCCGTAGTAAGATTTAATGATAACGTAGGAGTGGAAATATTATCTATGCTGTAGTTACTGTAAACGGAAAGGTGCACAACAAGAATAGGAGCAAGAAATACAGAGGGCAGATTAGGATGAAGTGAAGGTTTGCGTCTGAGAAAGAATAATTTAGAACACGCGGTGTGCATGGAAGGTGGAGCGACGATGGGGCAATGTAAGGCAGGTGATGTAGTACTAAGTGAGAAATAATGTGCTGTAATCTCCCCACTCTTCCCTCCCCATTCTTTCTCTCCTTTCCTCTCCTCCCTCCATCGCTCTCCCTACTCCCTCCACATACTTAACTCTTTCTCAACCATCAAACAGTAGCGAATTAATACTTTGTCAGGGACGGCACGAAAAACCAATGAAACTGTCTGCCTTTAAAGCTGCTCCTGTAAGGAAAAGCCGCGTGTGAGTCAGTGTTTAATAATCTTTTTGGCCCCTAAGGGTTCGAGACTTTTGTTTTCAGGGTTGTTCAGTGTTGCGGAAGTTAAGTCACTTGTGGTAGCAGTTCACAGGGGTTGGGTTTGGATGGGAGAGGGATTGAAAAGGTTACAGGATGGATTGTACACTGTAATAAGGAACATGTGTGTGTGTGTGTGTGTGTGTGTGTGTGTGTGTGTGTGGGCGCGCGGGTGTGTGTGTGTGTGTGTGTGTGTGTGTGTGTGTGTGTGTGTGTGTATAGTCGTGCTGCCGTTATCTTCGTTCCTTATGTTTTTTCCTCCTCCTCCTCCTCCTCCTCGTCGTCATTGTTGTCGTCGTGGTCACCACCACCTACAGACCCTCAGTCGTCCTCCTTCTTCCTGTCTCCGATCTCCCCATAACCCACCCCTGCCATCATGCATAAGTCACCTACCCCATCCCATCCTTATCCATACCTGTTCCTGTCCTGCCAAGTCATCCTACCTCTTCCTTCCATTCTTTAACACATTCCTTCCTTCCCCCACCTCCTCCCCCAGCAGATCCGGTCATCCAGGGGCAAGTGGTAAGCGGTAACTATATATGGTCAAAAACGCCGGCTTGTCTCATAGGGTGCAGGTGTCCACATCTCTTAGCTCGCTGGTGGCCAACCCCTCCCCCACCTCACGCCACCCACTAACCACCACCACATATTTCGCAGCCTTCATCCTTCACCCAGGCAGTGGATTTTTATTTTTTTCTTTATTCTTGCTTCCACCAAAAGATTTTAACTTAAAAAAGAAGCCAGGAAGTACCGTAATGCTGGTGGGATCCAGTAAATGCCATATCTAGTCCCTTCTGTTCGAAAAACTTCCTCTTACTTCTGAATCACATTGTCTTGAGAACGAAGTATAAGACGTTCTGGAACTAAAGGTGTACATAATTTTGGCTCTCTGGCTCGTTATTTACTGCAGTTGAGTCATTTAGTATATAAGCTTACGGTGATGGGGTGGAAGTTTGAAGGTCGTGGGTGGATGCGGGTGGTGGATGGAGCGTGGTGAGGAAGACGTGGATGGTGCAGATGATGTTAGGGTGGATGTGGGCTGACGATTTGAGAGAGAGAGAGAGAGAGAGAGAGTGTGTGTGTGTGTGTGTGTGTGTGTGTGTGTGTAATTCACCGGGTCGGTCAGGATCACTTGATACCGTGATCGTCAGCTTTTACCCTCCCGGAAGGGAGCTGAGAGCTCATATAGTCCGATCTAAGGGCAAGTGGCTAGACCTTCACACACGCACACACCCGTCCCCTTGCTCCAGGGGGACAGTAACCACCCACGTCGTCAGTGAATCTTTTCGCAACCTGAGCGAGGCGCGCACTCCCGTCTGCCAGATGGCAAGCAAGAACGCTACCACTGAGCCAGCGAGCGGTGTGTGTGTGTGTGTGTGTGTGTGTGTGTGTGTGTGTGTGTGTGTGTGACACCAGGTGTAGTGCATAATTTCCATTTTTGGATATCTCTCACTTTGTGTGTGTAAGTGGTATGTGCAGGTAACAGGTTGGACTTACATATTAGGCAGCTGTACGGTTATATTAATGTGTGGTGGGGAGGGGGTGGATTTTTTGCGACATGCGGAAGCACAGTAAAATATTCAAGAAAAGATTAAATTCAGGTATTAACATACAGCAGATAGACAGCCCCCGCCCACGCGCGTGCGGGCGTTCCCCCCCCCCGACACGGCATACACATCTTTACTGAAATTTTTTAGTGGGGGGAGGGGGAGGGTCGTTATGCGCTTGGTTAAGTGTGCAGGGAGGTGGGGGTATGTGCATAATCAAATGGAGGGTTGCAACAGCGTAGCTTTGCCTGTTTTTATTCGTACTTGCTACTCCAGGCAGTTTTCTGCTCAGCTTACGAGAAACCCTTGGCAGCGAAGAGCATTTAAGAAGTTTGTATTAATCTTTAGAACCCGATGGATGTCTGTCTTATCAAAGTGTCGCTAGAGCCAGACTTTCATGTTCAGCTTGGAGTGGGAGGCTCTATAAACTGTACTGGATCGCGTTACGCGTTGAGTGAGTAGGTCCCAGTGAGCAAGAGGAGGCCAGAGAGACAGGGCAGCAGGAGGTAATGGAGAAGTGGGGGTTGCCAGTTCAAGGCCAAAGCGAGGGGAAGGTAGCAGGGCAGCAGGAGGTACGGGAGAACTGAAGGTTGATATTACATAGCCAAAAGAGGATAGGTATAAGGACAACAAGAGGTTATGGAGTAGTGAAAATGACTCATGTACACAGCTAGGGGAAGGAAGTGTAAGGGCAGCATGGAGATAATGGGGAAATGAAGGTTGTCAGTGCATACCCAAATGTGGAGGGAAAGGCGTTAGGACTGGCAGTGGTGGAGGGTTATGGGCAGATTAGGATAGGGATTGGAAACTGAGAGGAAACGAGGAAGAACAGTGGAAAAAGAATGAAACAAGGTGAATGTTAGGGTGACACGGGGAAGAGGGAATGAAGTTAGGAACATGCTTAAGAAGGAAGTATGTAATTTGGGACTGAGTTTCATCCTGAGATTATGATTAATGAGAAAAGTGACGATATCAAAGGGACTGAAGGAAATAACGTTGGACAAAGCCTGTAACTAAATATATGGAAGTGTTAATGAATAAAGAGTGAAGATGGCGGATAAAGTGAGAGAATCACAATAGGAGTGGTAGAGATATAATTGATACAAGAGATCAGGTACTCCATGTTCTGTATAAGGGGAGTCAGTGGCAAGTTGAGTTTACATACCTTAGGTTAGGGTTTCGGTAGATTAAGTTAAGTTAAATTGGGAGATAGGCTTGTATTTCTGTCATCTTAATATCACCCATCCTTTAGCCTGGCCTCATACTACCCAATATTATATTCATTAAATTCCCTCCCACCACTCCAACCATCCAACCCACCCTGTCCTGATTGGCCAGTCCGGTAAATTTCAATTACCTGTTACCGTCGGACAATATGGGAAGGGGAGTTTCGCCTTCCCAGAAAGTTAAGCAACAAGTGTTTTGAAACAGTTCGGTTGTTGATGTGTGTTGGGCTGATGTTTAACAAACATGAAAAAGACGATGATATGTTCGACGGAGGGACAGTTTTGTCTTCGTTTCCAATGATGGAGGAAGGTTGCATGTTTACAATCGCTTGTGCAGGAAGCGCGGCGAGTGAAATATTTTGATTGTGTGTGTGTGTGTGTGTGTGTGTGTGTGTGTGTGTGTGTGTGTGTGTGTGTGTGTGTGTGTGTGCCTGCGTGCGTTTGCATGGCCACTAACTCAGGTTTTTATCTTGATCTAACCACTCTTGGTAAAACGTTCAGGATCAGCCAAGAGCGGGTGACGCATCGTTTTTAAGACCAGTCTGGCGGCAGGTCAGAAGGCCACATGACAATGAAAAATTGCACAATTTTGATCCTGTTTATACCAAACTGGGTGGCAGAGTTCAAGGTAAGCCAAAAACAAAGGGGTCGATTTTGAGAACAATCAGTCGAAGGTCAGAGTCATAGGGCCACGTCAAAGCTGGACATATGTGTGTTTGTGTGTGAACAAAACAATAAAAGCAGTTTTGATCCTATATAAACCTAACATGGTGAAAGGGTTGAGTATAAACCTAGAGGTTGACCTGTTGTTATTTAGAACAGTAGGGGAAAGGCTACATAGACACATTTTACGGCCATGTTAAAGTTTTTATCCAGATTTAATCAAACTTATTTACAGGCTTCAGGCTGGGGGCAAGAATGAAAAAATTCGATTTTGAGAACAACTACTCAGAGTTAAAGGACACACAGTGAGCTCAAATGTTCGACTCTGTAGCTCAGATAGTTTTGAATCGATTAAAAACAAACTTGGTAAAAGAACTGAGGTTAGCCGAGGATGAGGCGATTCCATTTTTTGAAAACAGCAGTGTCAAAGGCTAAGGTAAACAAAAGCAGTTCTGAGCCGGCTTCAGTTAAACTTGGAAGGTTATAAGTCTAGTAAGCGAAAATATTCGGTCGAAAGTCGGGGTCAAAGTTGCGTCAAATTCTCTTTTTGTTTATTACCTGGGTTTTCAGTGCCTTTTCTCTTCCCGCTTGTGTCTCAGGTATGCTTGGCTGCAAGTATCTTAAAAAAGCTCACCGACTGACATTGACAAAATTCTGCTGACTTCCTGAGAGTGCAGTATGCAGGAAGGGCTTTTTCGTTTACCAAAGGACCTCGTTATCTTACCGTCTAAGTCCTCTCCTCTTTCCCCTTCCCCCTTCCTTTCTTTCTGCCCCTTTGTTTATCTTTTCTTTTTCCTTTTCATTTTCCTCACATCTCTTCCTTTATTCTTTCCATTATTATCTCCCCTTTCCCTTACCACTCCCACTCCAGTATAAGTGCATCATCACCCCGCCACATAACACAACCACATCCATTTTCTCCACCCGGTCATTATAACTCCCTCAGGATCGCAGGCCAAACTTGTGTACTTTCATCGTATGCCGTTTCCTTCCATTGAATTCAGTTTTTAGGGGCAGAAAAATCCCTTCATATTTGAACATTTCCCCTTGTCTCTTGCACCTTTTTCACTCCTCTCTCCCCTATCTCCTTTCGCTTGTTACCTCTCCTGTCTTCTTTCTTTACCTTCTTTTCTCCCTATCTATTATCCCCGTCCTTTTCTTTTGGGGGCTAAGATGCGAATGAAATTGTTCAGTTTGAATGGATGAGTAAATGGGGAGTGTGTCAGTCTTGTCTCGGCTACATCCCTTTCCTTGGGGGAATGCAGCCTAGGTATATAGATAGATAGAGATTTTCTTTATCATCCACTCGTTTTCCTGCTCACCTTTCCGTTTTTCTTTACTTACATCTCCCTCTCCCCCAATTGCATTTTTCTTTCTTCATTCCTCTCCCCTTTGCCTCGTTATATCCCAATCTCCTCATCCCTTTTTTTTTTCATTATTTCCTGCCCATTCTCTCTCTCCTTTCCTTTCCCTCTCCACCCTTGTCTTTTTTACCGCCCTCTTCTTTCTACCTCTCATTTGTTTTCATTCCTTCTTCCTGTCCATTCTTTCTCTCCTTTCCTTTCCTCTCTATCTTTTCTTTCCCTCTTAGACTGTACACCACTAGTCTTTTCCCCCTTCTTTTTTTCACATGTTTCTCTTCATGGTCTGGCTGTCTAATAGATTTCTCCCTGAATACACCTGCCGCCTCTGATCAGCTCCTGGTTTACCGCAGCCAACACGCCCTTTTTTTTCCCCATTCTGAAGTCTCAATAATTCCCTAACACCCCGGCCTGATTGCTTTGCTGGGGTGAGACAGATATAGTATCCTTGGCTTGTGTTTCTGTTGCTGTTTATGACCGTTTTCAATTATCTTTGCGGGTTTCTCTTTTTTTGTGGGTAGTGAGGGGTGGTGCGGATCTACCGACCCTCATGCAGGAGCCGTGTTCTCGAGGTGGCGGTCCGGTTATTATCAGTCGTATGTTACGCTTGTCATAAAAACACCAGGTACTGCACGCTGCCCGTCTCCTTCTCTCATACTGCAGAATCGTCATCATCATCATCATCATCATGATTGTTTTGTGATGATCAGGTTATCAACACTATGATTAACGAGCAGCACTTGACGCTCCTCTGCCCGACGACGTCCTTTGTTCATTTCTGCCATATTAGCACCAACCCCGTTCTTCTCAGCGTATGAGTGCACCACAGCAGCAGACCTTCACTCATCACCCAGGTCCACATCCCCACGCCCAATCGCACCACACCAGCTTCCACGACACTCCCACACTACATCAAAACACACTGCTCTTCCTTTCTTCAAAGACATCCTCTTCTTCGTTCTCTGGCTAAGTAATGCAAAAATATTTCTCATTGAACTCATGGCGAATAACGTAGTTATGCACCTAGTAAGTTACTTTTTCTTGAACACTGATACAAAAATATTATCCACTCGGCCCTTCTAATAAACCTGCGTTACTGTTTACTGCACTGCATAGAGGTTTTCCCTCTATTTTCTGCCGGCTTTGGGTTAAGGGGGTGGGGGAGGGGAAGGGATGACACCTCTTGTTTTCCCATCCGTGTTTCATGCTTCTGGAATATGTGCCACAGCCTACACTGTAATTAATGCTGTTGGTTGGACCAAAAGACATTATTATTTACTTTCCTTTGTACACCTTTATACCTCCACTTCCACCTCCGCTATTCACCCATCCCTTTCCTCCAGCCCTCTTACCCTCTCCTCTCTCCCGTCACTCTTCTCCCCGACCTGTTCTTTCCAACCCCTTACAACCAACTCTGTCTCCTCTCATGCAGGTCCACTGTTAAACAAGTGCTGGAGAGGAACGCCTTCATGAGGAGACCAATTTAGTTGAACTGCTCTGCTGCCTGGTTATACAAACGTCTCTTAACTTAATTTTCTCCCTATCCCCCGAACGGAGGATGGTAAGCTGGAGGAGGAAGGCATCTATCGCTACTTCAGTGGTCACTGGACCTCTGAACTGTCTGTATGCATCCCTCCACGTCCACGACGGGCGCGTAGCACCCGTCTAGCAACAAACTGTCATCCCTTTTCTGTCCAGCTCTCTAATCAAGAGGTAGCCGTTACTTCCAGTCACTCATGAATACAACAGGCCAACCCTGGAACTTCTGTATTTCCTACTGCCTATGATCTCCAGTCTTTCAGACATAGTGTGTCCAGGCATCTCGAAATGAACGGATCTTGAATTTAGCTCTCCGTTATCTTTTTTTTTTTTTTCTTGGAGGGAACAATTTGCGGGTTCCTCGCCTTTGGTTCTTTCTTCCTTGCATTAAAGAAAAAAGCATCAACTTCCACTTCACTGTCTTCACATTAAGATGAGCCTGGGGTTACAAGCACTACAAACACCACCACCACCGTTGTCGCCGCCGCCTCCTCTCGGACCGCGTAGTTGGTCTGCATTCCACACTTTATCCAGGTTTATGGTCTGACGCTTGAGGTAATACACCGGCGTTCTCGGAGCGATGTTGGATATTATGTTTTGAGCGGTGTGTGTGTGTGTGTGTGTGTGTGTGTGTGTGTGTGTGTGTGTGTGTGTGTGTGTGTGTGTGTGTGTACTCGCCCAATATCAGTTTTCTTTGTATCATTCTTGCGTTTTAGTTTTCATAAGTATCAAAATGATTGAGTGTGCTGCCAGAGCTGCCTCCATAACTGTACTCAGACGTCTGTATTTATAATCTGTATAGAAACTGCCAGCATAGTTCAGCCAGCCTATCTGTAAATAAGTATACCTTTCCGTGCAATTTGTCTATATGCCTTTGCTTGTATAGGCTTGGTAGGTGTCTCTTTTTCCTGCATTTCTGTCTTTATTTCCATGCAACGTTGGGTCTGGTTAGTACTTGGATGGATGACCGCCTAGGAACACCAGATGCTGTTGGCATCCCTATGTGTCAAGTGGGGTTGGTGGAGGATTAGTGCCCCTCCCTGTAAAATAATTAACTCTTAAGCCGTTGGCCACCCCGTTTGGGATACATGGCGTCTGGCAATGAATGAATGATTATCCGAACATAACCGCCATTTATTTACATCGTGATCAGCGCACCCTGAATCAGACCTCTCTCTCTACAGTAAGTCTCCCCTTACATATCCTTTCCTCTACATCCCACTCACACACCATCCCCCATACACCTGTTTTCTTTGCATAATTTCGCCCAACACATCCTCGTCACATCATTTCACACAGTGTAAGAGAGCCCCGTTCCTGTAACCACTGATTTCCACCCATCCGGCCATAATTTTCCTATCTTTTCCATACTTAGACCTACAGTATTTACATCCCTCTGTCGCACCATTCCATTCAGCGTGAGTGAACCATCTTCCAGTAAACACTAATTTCCATACATCCTATATTCACTTGTCCTCTTTCATATTCCTGCATAGGCGTATTAACAAACATTCCCGGCACACCTTTCCATTGTGTTTTATTATCGACTCCCTCTAATCATTAATTTCCACATATTCGTTCTTCATTTTTCTGCTCTCATATCCCTGCTTAGGCTTTTATCTATGTCTTCACCTTTCCATTTACACATCCCTGACCTTACTACTACACTCGTCTGTCCTTACCTACCCCTAGTTCCTTACACATGCATTCTCACTTACTCATCCCACTTCACAGCATCTGTTCCTGCAAGGCTGACACAGCCAGCAGATAACTAACCCAAAAGACAAACATTTCTATCCAAATATACCTGTTTGCACATCTCTCCACACACATCCTTTAACAGCTGACAACCAGCTAACCCGCATACCATATTTCTAACCCATATACCACAATTCCAGCCACATATTCCTGTTTACATGTCATTTGACACTCATCACTACAACCGTATCCGAGTCTCACCCATGTGTCCTAAAATATGCTATCATCTTACTCATACATTCCTTCCTAAATGTTTCAGCTCACATCATCCCTCTTAACACACCTTACACCTCCCTACCCACTCATTCACCTTTACACTCCCACCACCACCACCAGAGACCTAATAAGCCAGCGTTCCTCGCCTGTATATGTCACAAATCTTACCCGTGATACGTCAAGCAAGTCGGTGGTGATGACGAGCAGAAACTAATGAACAGATCCTGCTGGCTAGTCGCTTATCATGAGATGCTAATTACTAAGATCTTAGTCACCAGTATGTTGATATTATGATGCATTGCTTCAGTATTATCCCTTTCTAGGAGTTACTTCTCCTTTGATTCCTATTT
>NC_136963.1:359091-371591 GCF_032717465.1 Coenobita brevimanus | reverse complement strand
AGTCAGATAAATGGCTTGGGTTGCTAGTAAACAAGGACCAGCTGTGGTCAACGGTAACAATGTTAAATTCATACATAAAAATAGTGTGTTGTTCGTGTTTGTTCTTTAGTGTTTGCCTAATAAACAAGTTACTGAACGGTGGGTTACATAGCAACATTTTTTCTTATCATTTCCCAAGATATCAGGCTATTAGTAGATAAATGCATTAATCTTCTGGAGAGCTAGGTCATTTGATATTACCAACCTTGTATTATGTTTATATGTTGGCCAAATCCGGACTCTGCTGGGCGGTGGCAGTCAACTGACCACAGCCCCGCCCAGGACTGGTGTACCGGGTCACTTCCTGGCCTTATATGTGGCCACCACACCACCTTGTGTAGAATATACACGAACAGTCAGTTCTTTCTCTCAGGCACATGGTTTAATAGGAAAGACAAAACAAGCAGGATAAAAAATCTAATTATGGCAAGTCACTTTGTGAACGACAGACAAGTCTGGTCCATCTTGCCAGCAGTGACCTGCTGGCCACCTGCCCTGCCCATGTTTTTACATTCCGACTCGTTCTTGATCTCCCTGCTGGCTGTCTCACTGTAAGCACTTTAGTGTGTGTGTGTGTGTGTGTGTGTGTGTGTGTGTGTGTGTGTGTGTGTGTGTGTGTGACGGGAGGGATTGTCGGTACTGTTAGTGATGTTATACTTTTCGATGCTGCTAGTTCTGTTGTTACAGTAATGTCTACCCTTGTTACCTCACTGTTAGTGGCAGGTTTAACGTTGCTTATGTTGTTACCATGATTCGTATATACCTTTGACAGCACTGCTATGAATAGTGATTTATTTTATCACGTTATCACTTGCTTCGGCCTCAGTGTTATAATGCCTTACTGTTAGTTTGGTAATACCAAACGATTTTATTCAGCTTACGACTGCTCTTCCGTTTTCAAAGGGTTAAATCACGTACCCTGAATCACGAAGCCTATTAGAGCATACACGCCCACATATAGTTGATGAACGTGTACTCTGGATACCCAAAATTCCTCAGGTTTTTATCCCTTTGTCTCATCTACCTCCCTTCCGTTCATTTCAACCAGAAGTATCTGCTGTCTCGCCTGAAAACGTTTCTTAAACCAAACTCCCCTATTTACAGTCAGAATTCATCCATGGTCTTCCAAATTCATCTCACTATTCGTCCCATTTTGTGTAATTATTGGACATTTATAGTGGCCTATTTTCGTTCTGTTTCAACATCAGCTTAATATTTAGCTTGGTAGGTGGTGGCGACAATCATCACTCACTTGATGTGATGCGCCTGCTTCTTCCCTCATCTTTATCATTCTTTTTCTGTGTCTGCCCTCTCTCTTCCTGTTTCTCACTAGCACCCACAAACACCCAGACACAAGCCTCCACAAACACACCCAGACACAAGCACTCATAAACACACCCAGACACGCACTCACTAACACACCCAGACACAA
The DNA here is from genome assembly GCF_032717465.1 of Coenobita brevimanus. Classification (NCBI taxonomy): domain Eukaryota; kingdom Metazoa; phylum Arthropoda; class Malacostraca; order Decapoda; family Coenobitidae; genus Coenobita; species Coenobita brevimanus. The sequence goes on along the minus strand of NC_136963.1, from coordinate 370,120 downwards.
GCACTCACAAACACACACACACACAAACATCCACAAACACGCCCAGACACAAGCACCCACAAACACACACAGACACAAACACACACAAACACACCCACACAAACACACCCACACACAAGCACCCACAAACACCCACACACAAGCACAAGCACCCACAGACACACAGACATTGACCCTGTACATGTTAGGGCAGCAAACAGTGGTGGGGGAAGTTGGCATTGTTCCACGCAGTCAGGCCAACACTACAGCCCTCCAGATTGACAGTGTGGGTCATAGTACAGGAAGAGGGACAGGTTAAGTGTCATGAGGTAACTTTAATCCATCAGGATGAAATGTACAAGAGGCATCAAAAGTCCTGTCGTCCTTCCTGCTTTTCTGGCCGTGCACGTTGAAAATCAGCATTAGGGATCAGCAAAAACCAAGACTGATGACTTCATTTGGTTTCAGATCAGTGTTATAAGCGTCTTTCGTTGCAGGTCCATTACACTGCTTTTCTGAGTCCGTGGAGAGAGAGAGAGCATTGACTATGAGGGTCGGTCAGGTCCTCGGCGTCTCCACCCATCTGTTTCTTCTGCCAACAACTGGTTCTCCGAGTTGGTGGTGGTAGTGGTGGTGTGGTGGGGATGAGTTGTTGGCAGACTAGGTTGATGTGGTATTGGCAGAAGAGGGGTGGATGTTAACTGTCACCGGGTGTGGGGATGGGCGTTAACAAGCCGGGTCACGCTTGGTAACCTTTCTGTTTTTGTTAGTTCCTGGCCCACAGGAAACCCGGACTTCTCCAAGAAAGAAGGGATAAACCCAGAATTAACATTCCTCATGTTGGCCAAAAAGGAATGGGGAAGGAGTGTCTATAAGGCAAGCGCTGTTTGAGAAAGAGAAGTATTGTTTTGGCTGTGTCCTTATATGTCAGAGTCTGCTATGTCATGAACCAACAAGAAGAAATAATTGGCCTAGGCTAAAATATTAAAGAACATGCTACTGGCAACCACATTAGATGTCAGCCAGTGTTGCGTCTGAATCATAGACAGGGTGACTGGAAAGAAAGAAACTGATATATATGTTATCACTGAGCTGCAGTTACTCCGAGCACCGCTATACCCCGAATACATAACGATTTTTTTTTTTTTTTCTTTCGCGATCAGTGTCACTAATAATGATACTTTTTAATGAAGGACATCCGCTGCTTTTTAATGAAGGACACCCGATTTTCTGCTTCCTAGTGAAAATAAACCACACACATGTAGATTGTAGTCATTTTTACGAGATGCAATATTTGTAAGTACATAAAATCGAGAGCTAGCAGATATGAAAATAAATATTAGTCCAGTGTTCTATAGAAGACTTGTGAGCTTCTGCCGAGACTGCAACAGGCCGTCCTGCCCAGGTGTCACCCTCACATGGATGTCTTTATTATGACAACGGGAGTACAAGAAACTAGATGCAGAGCCTGTTTACTTGACGGAAGAGATCAGAGATAAACGCTGCCTGTCCTGCAGGATGTTTTAGGGAGAGGTGGAAAGGGTGCGAAGAAGTAGGGACAAGAGGGACTGTGTTTTAAAGAAAAAAAAAAGGTGGAGGAGGAGGAGGATAAAATAAAAGATGAGGTGGGTGGGGGGGAGAAAAGAAAAAGGGGAGGAAACAAGAGAAAGAAAAGGGCAAGGTGGAAAGAAGTGTTAAAAGAAGCAAAGAGGGAATAGAATCCAGATGAGGTGATCAGCATCTTGTGTTTGGTGAACAGCTGCGATTTTTAAGGAACACTTGATAATCCACGTTGTTCTGTGTCTTAGTCCTGTCAGCTGCTTTACTTAGTTTATACCAGGGTAATAAATTGCTCCTGCTGCTGTAATAATTATAAATACTAATAAATTATTATCATTATTATTATCATTATTATTATTATCATCATCATCACCATCATCACCATCTTATCATCATCATCATCATCCGGATCTCCTTTCCCACCCTAGGGCAGGGTGAGGAGTAGTAACGTCCAGACAGCCTAAGTCTGCACAATTCATCGGGCCACGCTTCCATTCACTAATCATTCAAGCCCACGGAATCTTGGCTCTATAAGATAGGCCCCCCCAAAAAATCGTCACGTTCTGTAGCTTCACATATACCAATCTGATAGAGTCATTCTGAATGCTGTCAGGTTAAAAACGGATGCCAAATCCCTGATTATGCGCTTCGCACACAATTCATCCAGCCAGCTCGGTCTCTTGTCGGTTCCATATCCACACCGACTTCCATACCCCTCTTCCCCACACACTCATCCACCATATCCTTCCACCTTCTCCTAGGCCTACCTCGCCTCCTTCCTCCTTCAAATTCGCTCAGGTGTATCTTTTTCACCACTCTGTTGTCATCCATTCTCTCCACGTGACCAAACCATCTCATTACACTCTCTTCGATTCCGGTATCCACAGACATCCTCACGTAGCATCTTTCACGAATCATATTATTCCGTATCCTATCCACTTTTTGTACTCCCCATACATTCCTCAGCAGTCCCATCTCCAATACTCTTACTCCTGACTTTTCATTTTCATGCAGCATCATAGTCTCTCATCCATATGTTGAAGTTGGCATTAACACTCCTTCATGTTAGCCTCGCGCAGCTGCAACGCTCAAGCCTCTGTTTCTTATCAAGGCCTTCATTGCACCAGCTACTTTTCTTCCTTGTATCACTGTACTTTCCACTTCTTTTGCACATTTTCCTCTCTTTTCTGTCACCGCTGCCACTATGTAACTCTCAATTCTTGTAATAGGTGAGTCTTGAGTTTTTATTGTTATTTTGATAATTGAAGACCAGGAAGAGTTAAAGATAAATACAGGGAGTTGATCTTGATTTATTATCTTCAGAGAAAGTCTTAAGTTGAGCAGCATATAATACAGAGACAATATACTTAGTAAGTCTAGTTGGACCCCTCTTCTTAACCTCCTTCTCCCTTCTACCTTCTGTTTCTATGGTCTGTCTCCTTCTGACCTGAAAATCCCACATTCTCATTTTAGCAGGGGTTGTGTCACGGGGAATAAACTGATGTGAAGTTTCTAGAAGCCTGTGTGTGAGTATGTGTGTGTATGGTCACGATGCGTTGTTCGTGTGCCTATCTCGCTGACACACTACCTATCTCATCCCCTGACTTGCTGCTCCCGGTGTATTGTCAACATCCCTTCACTTAGGGTTGCAAGCTCATATCCCGTTCCCAGGCTTGCCTGGTGCTCTGTCTATCTATCTATCTATCTGTCTAATATGTTTTCTATAATGAATTGTATTTATAATATGAAGTCCTGACATACCCAGGTATTTGAACTCTCACCGATTCCAGTCTCTCCATTCACTGTAACATCACACTGGGAGTCACTTTCTTTTTCAATAACCATCACTTTACTCTTTTGTACATTTACTCTCAAGGAACGACGATCAGGCATCTACGAAACGTTGCATTAGTGTACCAATCTCTTGTCCAGTAATCCAAGTAGCACTGCATCATCAGCATACAACACATTTAAGATATTTCAAATGTCACCATTCATTACCAACGCCATCCGTCTCTCCAGTACTCGTGTTTTTACTTATCACCCCATCCATATATATATTGAACAATCATGGGGACATCACACAAGCTTGTTGCACGCCCACATTGATCGTGAACCATTCGGTTAGATGCCCATTTATCCTTCCATATGCCTCACTACCTTGACAGCACCTAGCAGTTTACCATCTACACCGTACATGCGCAAAACCTTCCACAATCCTTCTCTGTCGTATGCATATTCCAGATCCGTAAATGCCATAAACACATAGCATTATTATTATTCTTATTGTTAATAATAATACTAATAATGATACTACTACTACTAATAATAATATTTAATTATTATTATTATTATTATTGTTATTATTAGTAGTAGTAGTAGCAGTAGTAGTAGTAGCAGCAGTAGTAGTAGTATTGTCAGTTGTAGTTGTATCAACTTCTTCCTTGATATTCTTTCTGTTGTTTGTTCTCTCTTTTCGTACTTTATCAGTCACTGTCTTCTCACTGTGTGTTAAATTAATCCTCATCGCGCCCTCTATATGTTTCCTTCCTTCTACCCGGTCTTTTATCTGGAGTGGAGGCGACAAAACAAGCCCCACGAAATCTCACTGTGACTAAACTAAAGGACGGCACTACCATCCATCCCAACTCTAATGCGCCATTCCTCCATCTTGCCTGTAGCCTAAATCCACCTCTTCCATTCATATGCTTCTGTAATTACATATTCTACATTTACTCCCACCCCTTACAGATTTCTCCTCTCCCTCCATCTCGCCTACCCCTTACCTTCTACTGTTCTATCCATCCACATCTGTAATTGCATTTCTACTTCCCAAGCCAATCCAGCCTCTCACATACGGGTACACCCCTCGGCTCTGACCCATCTAGCCTGTGTTCTACCTTACCTCCTCCCATCCAGTCCTGTTACTGTATAATCCTTCATTCCATCACACCATAACTTACCACATACTATTCTTAACTCTGTCCCTCCATCTCTTCATTGTTCTTCCTCTCCTTTCGTTACCCATTTTTATAACTCCATTTCTACATTCCCTCTCATCCCAGCCTCTCACATATCCCTCTCAACCCTGTCCTCTCACCTCGCCTGCGTTCTGCCTCTCCTCATCCCATCCACACCTCCCTAACTGTAGTCCATCATTCCATCCCAGCCCAGCCAGGCCAAGCGAGCAGCAGTAACCGGTTCGGTAGCCTTGTAGAAGCAGAATTCATTTACCTCCCAACCTGACTCCCAAAGTTTCTCTTATCTGTTGGTGGTGACGGGCGATCAGATAGGTGAATTGCTTAAGGATTTCTTTTCAAAGGTCGGGATAAATTAGGTTAATAAATGCACGGTTGTTAGGTTAGTCTAGATTGTCCGGTTCTTTGATAATTTAAGACTCAATGTGGTCTAGGTTACCCACTTTCAAAGTTTCTTCATGCAACGTTAATTCCTAAACTGGCGGGTTACGAGGTGATAAACTTGTCACCAGTTCCTCCAGACTGGATAAAAGGAGGTAGGTTCATAAGGAAGATTTTGTGTGTGTGTGTGTGTGTTTGTGTGTTATATCTCAGTAACGGGTGTTTTATATCGTGTATACACTCAATAACATACCGGTAATTTTCCTATGCTTAATAACCATCAAATAAAAGTGAATGGATGGTAACTGCTGAGTTTTCACGATTCAGACACCGCTTGAATGCGCTGACAACTTCCTTCTCGCCAAATCAATACAGTCAGAAGGGAATGCTGAGAAGACTGTTATATGTATATTCAGCCAAGAATTTCTTAACTCAGCTTAACGTGATGGCATTGGTTAAACGGAAGCTCACTTACCTGTCTCAGAATGATATTAGGAGAGACAGAGATCAACTAGACTCTGAGAGTGTAGCACAGCTGTCTTCCAATAAAGTATCGAGTCGTTGTGAAGAGCCTAAAAACTCGAATTGCTGATGATATATCTGTGGGCTTAGATCTCACAACCATATCATTATATCAGACATTAATATTTACATGGAGCCATCCTGACTGAGATAAAAGTCGTTCGTGATGCTACTGATGCTATGAATTGGTGATATAGCCTAGTGTTTATTTCTAGGAGGGCGAGGCTAACAGAGGAAGAGCGTGAAGGTTAGGGAGCGGGTGAGGTTGGTTGGTGGTATACATACGTACCCCTGTGTTGGTTTGCTTTAGCAAGCGGGGTTGGGTGTATTGGGTAGGGTAGGGTCTGCCAGAGAGTGAGAGATGCGGTTAAGTACGGCATGGCACAGTACGGTAAAACATAGAACAGGTACGGTGTGGTGCGGCACAATACAGAACGATACAGTGTAGTGCAGTATGGTATGGTATGGGATGTTGTAGTACAGTATAGTAGTTACTCACCACCTTTGTGGTGGATGGGACAAATTATGTGCTCTGCTTTTGTTGACATGTGATCATTGATTTCCAGCATTTTTAGTGCGTGTGATTAATAAGGCGGAGTCACGCGGCGCCTGAGTGGTCCACACCCACATGGCATAAACTCATAAACTAAAGATGCTAGCAAATATATTACTGAAAGCATGTATTCATTAAAGCTAGTTCTAGATATGCAAGCCATGTGTAACTAATTCCAATTTCATTTTCCTACCCTTTTTTCCCTTCACATTCTCATTATCTGCCTCATTACCTCATATATTCCTCACTACCTCAGCCTGTGACGCCCATCCATTCGTACGTCCACGTTCCTGTCTGTTTACCTTTTCGTCTTCATCTCATGATGACCCTGAGGCCAAAGGGTAGAAGCTGTGGGTAAGAGTCGCATGGGTGCAGTTGTTAAGGCTGATGTCGCCTTCATTCCCGTTAAGCAACATTCTAGTCACACTCCACACTGCCGCACCTTACACTGCTACCAGAAACATTGCCTCACACTGCCACACTTCACAGTATGGTCACACTCATTCCTTCACACTGCCATACCACATAATGCGATACCACACACTGCCATTTCACATTATATCTCACACTGCCACATCTTATGATCAGACTTCAGACTGCCACACTCCATTCCCATCTCCCACCCTTCACATTGCCACATCACATATACCACACTTTACATTTCTGCATCCCATGACCGTACCCTATGGTCAAGCCTTACACTGTTACACCCCATACTCGTCTCTCACACCTCACACCACACACTACCATACTTTGTGGTCACACCTTACCTTGGTACACCCCACACTCAATACTCACACTTCACACTGCCACATCACTTACTTTCACACCGTATGGTAATTTACTGTACAGTGTATAATTGATTCCCTCTGCCAGAATCACGTCATTCCTGTTACCGGCTGTCACCCTTCGCTCTTTCCCTTTCTTCCGTCTCTCCCTCACCAGTTCTTCAGTCTTATGCGCTCTCCATCTTTTCTTTCACCTTCCTCTCTTTCTCTTATTTTCCTCTCTCTTTTCCTTCCGTCTCTTACACACTCCCTTTCCGTTATCCATCCCCTCTCTCTCTCTCTCTCTCTCTCTCTCTCTCTCTCTCACACACACACACACACACACACACACACACAGTACTTCTTTCACCGTAATTTCCCTAGATTTTTGTCCTTTTGTAGCTTATATCCCGTGGTTCAGTGGCAGAAAAAGACAAAGCTACGGCTCTACATCCTTTATCATTTTTTCGTGACTAGCATCGAATTCTAGTATTAATCTGTTGTTAAAACACAGGAATCAAGATCAAACATATAGCAGTTTTAGCCAGGTTAAAGTCTTCTTCTTCTCCTTTCGGCTCTCCCCTTAGGGGTCGCCACAGCGGATCACCCGTCTCCATCTTACTCTGTCTTCTGCATCTTCTCTTACACCTACCACTTGCATGTCCTCCTTCACTACACCCATAGACCTTCTCTTTGGTCTTCCTCTCTTTCTCCTGCCTGGTAACTCCATTTCCAGCATCCTCCTCCCGACATACTCCTCATCCCTCCTCCGCATATGTCCAAACCATCTCAGTCTCGCCTCTCTAGCTTTGTCCCCAAACTGACTTACGTGCGCTGTCCCTTTAATATGTTCATTTCTAATTTTGTCCAACCTCGTCACTCCTAGTGAAAGGGGAATATTATGTCATTCAAGTGTCCAGTCATATAAACATTGAGTAAAGGTGGACCAGGAAGTCAGGTAGTAAAATGATGCGAAGTAATGGAGGCTGGAAGGACGCCGGAAATACCTGGTACTGGAGTTTATTCAAAGTGGTTAGAATTACAGGTTGTAGTGCTGCCCAAAACGCCGCTACCTCACTTGATAACACACAAAGTTGACGACTAAATTGTGGACTGTGAGAGGTCAGCCAGAATTACCCTGCGCCAAATAGGGACTCACAAAGGATAACTGCCTTGCCCGTGTTGGTTTAAGGTGATACGTAACTCCACACCAGCCTCTTCTCTCAAGGTGTAAACACGAGTGGAGGTTTATTCAATGCGTAAAGGATATATACTTGGCATGTATGGAGAATTGGTTATCAGGATTTGTGTGTGTGTGTGTGTGTGTGTGTGTGTGTGTGTTTAAATACAGATGGCACGAGTAACTTTTACTTTGAGATATATTTTTGCAGCTACCGTATAAGCCTATGGTGAAGAACTTTATGGAGGGTAGCAAAGCATGTGTGATGTTGGGTGAAAAATTAAATAATAGGGTTTTAAATAAACGCTGGCGTAAGACAAGGATTTGTGATACCTCTGTGGTAGTTCATTGTCTTCATGTATGGTGTAATAAGAGGTTGATAGGAGAGTGATATGAATATGGGTGAAATTGATGCAGAATGAGGAAAGTTGATTTATTATGGATATGATGTAGGAGCTGATTCTAGGCTGTGGTTAGTTATGAAGAGTATGTGTCATATTTCACCGGTACCTTAAGTTATTAAAATGAAATTACTGTTCCATTGGTATGGAGCCAAACATAATTAGGGCTGGCATGAGGAGGGGTATTATCCTTGGCCCTCTGTTCTAGATATACCGGTAATAGTTTATCGTTCTTATTTAAGACAAGCTGATGCTAAAGGCGAAGTTAAATGTTATGTAAATATAGTCGTTGGTAGTTACCACACACACACACACACACACGCACACGCACACGCGCACACACACACACACACACACACACACACACACACACACACACACACTGATGCTCTGAAAGATGGATTACACTATTGTCAGTTAGAGGTGTTGATGGAGTGAGAGATGGGACCCCTGCTGGCAAGGGTAACTTATAGATGGAGGGAGCATTAGAAGAAATGAAAGGGTTGAGATGGATTGGAGGGGAAGGAGGAGGGGAGAAGGAGTAGAAGGTTTTTAAACCAGAGCAGGAGAGTTGTTAAAGCTACGTCCGACCTGCTTTGAGGTTCTTCTGGCTATTTATAACCGCACTCACTAAGCGAGAGCATTTTTTTTTTCCAGCGTTAAACGCGCTCTTGCGTATGTATATGTGAACATGATGGCTCAGATTTGATCATATTTGGACCATACTTGGTGGAAGGAATGAGGGTCGTCTCTGGATGTGACGCTGTTTCTGTGAACGGTAGGTCAAAGGTCAACTTTACACGGCAGAGTTAAGAACCTGAAACAGTACTGATCCGATTTAAAACCAAACTTGGTGACATGGTTGAGGGCAAGGCAAGAAGGAAGTAATTCGGCCTGAGAACAGTCAAAGGCCAGGGACACAGGGCAAGGTCAAAGGTCCGATTTTATAACTACCAATTGTGATTCATTATGGAAGAAACTTTGTGGAAGGCCTGATGGCCAGGTGAAGGTGAATAGGTTTAATTGTGAGATACTTGTTTTAGGTTAAAGGTCAAAGTAATCCGGCAAGGTCATCTCAAACAGACATGCAGTTTGGGCTACACTTGGTTGAAGGGTTGAGGCTCAGGCAAAGATACAATGATTGGATTTTGAGAACAGTCGATCATACGTAAAGGTCGCAGGGCAAAGTCCGTGTTTGGCCCTTAGATCAACTGAGGGCGCGGGATTTGCACTGTGAGTGTTTCTTCTTGTTTCACGCCTGTTCTCTTATCAGTTGATCTTCCTACACCCCGCCCTGCCTGACCTACCTTGCTCAGAATCACCATTCATTACCTTGCCTCACCCTGCCTTACCCGGCCTCACCCGGCCTCTTTCTGCTGCATTTTGCCGTCGCTCAGTATTCCTTTTCCTCTTAGGCCCTGTCTCCCTGTTCATCAGTTTGCCTTGTACTGTCTCAACCTGCATCACATCCCGTCGTTCTGCCCCACTCTGCGTCACTTTACCTCGTCCTTCCCCATCATCCATCACCTTTCCTCGTCCTGCTTCACTCTGCATTATCATGCCTCATGCTGCCTTACCCTTCGGCACCTTGCCTCCCCACGCCTCACCCATCATCACATTGCCTCTTCCTGGCTTAACTTGTATCACATTGCTTCACCCTACCTTACCTTGCATCATCCTACCTCGTCCTGTCTCACTCTGCCTCGTCCTGCATAATCCTGCATCACTTTGCCTCGTCCTGCCTAATCCTGCATCACCTTGCCGCGTGTTGCTTACCTTATGTCATCTTTCCACTCCCTGCCTCCCCCTTGATCACCTTACCTCATCCTATCTGCCTCTTCATTACCTTGTCTCATCTTGTGTCCCCTTCATCACTTTGCCTCATCCTGTTTACCCTTTCTTCACCTTTCCTGTGCCTTCCCTCATCCAGTATCGCTGTCTTGTCTCCTTGCATCGCCTTGCCTTGACCTTCCTCACCCGCCAACAGCTTACCTCATCCTGCCTTACCTTGCCATCTCCTGACACCAAAAATTTAGTCCTCCTTCCCATGTTACACCCTGCCTAACCATGCATCAGTTTATCCCGCCGTGCCATACCGCACCTCTCTGCCCTGTCTTCCCTCACCCTGCCTCCCCTGCCGCGCTTTTCATTGCCCTGTTCTGTATCGCCTTACCCTTGTCTGTCTCACCTACCCTGCCGGTTCCTCATGCCTAATGTGAATATGAGTGTAAGTGAATGTATGTGTGCATAAACAGTTCCGGTGTTTGAGTAAATGTGTGTGTGTGTGTGTGTGTGTGTGTGTGTGTAATTCACCGGTTCGGTCAGGATCACTTGATGGTCGTGATTGTCAGCTTTTACCCTCCCGGAAGGGAGCTGAGAGCTCATAGTGTCCGATCTAAGGGCAAGGCTGTGACCTTCACACACGCACACCCCCGTCCCCTTGGTCAAGGGGGGCAGTAACCACCCACTTCGTCAGTGAAACTTTTCGCAACCTGAGCGAGGCGCGAACTCCCGTCCACCAGTTGGCAAGCGAGAACGTTACCACTGCACCAGCGAGCGGTGTGTGTGTGTGTGTGTGTGTGTGTGTGTGTGTGTGTGTGTGTGTGTGTGTGTGTGTGTGTGTTTTTTTTAATGCGAGGAAGAAGGAACCAAAGGCCATGGCCCGCAGTAACAGTTCCTTCCAAGAGAAAAACAAAATACAATAGAGA
>NC_136963.1:344091-354091 GCF_032717465.1 Coenobita brevimanus | reverse complement strand
TGCGCCTTCTCTGTATTAAAGTTTTCTTATCGTATTGAGAGAGAGAAAGGGAAAATATATTGGCAGGAACAATAAACAAGTGCATTCGTCGACCGCGTGAAATACGTCGCGTCATGAAACCTTCAAAAGGGAGTAAAGAAACAGGCTAGGTGAACACCGGAATGGGCTAGGTGAACACGGGAATGGACAGCATGGGCTAGAAATTTGATGGGGGGTGGGACTAGGGCAGGAAAATACATCCTATGAAAATTGGTGTTGTGTGATATTAGGGGTTTGTGTAGTCAAAGTATATTGTTGCATACCCTCCAAAAATTGTCAGGAAGAAATGGGCGTGGGGGACAGAGAAATCAGTGGAACAAGGTGGAACTGTTGCAGGGGTGGTGGAGTCATGCGGGTATGCCAAGGTGAAAATGCGTCCTCTGTGGATAATGGATCGAATGCACGGAAGTTTTTTTTTATTTTTTTTTATTTTCTTCGATAACAAGGTAACTTTGGTTCACTCTCAGGTGCATGTCTTACAAAGCAGGTAAAAATAATTACATACCTCTCTGAAACGCTTCTCTTCTCATTGATGTATATTGTTGCTCCTGTAACCTGTTGAAGTAAAATGCAAGTTTTTCGCCTGTTCACGGTGATGTTTCTAGAGATATATTGTGGATAGTTTGTTGAAGTATTGTTGTGGTGTGTGAATGAGGCGTCTGCGATGTTAGGTGTCTTTGCAGTATTTAATATTGTTTACACGTCGAGTAATGAAACGGTATTGAAAATTGTTATTTGGCTGATCATTCACCGTCATAAAGTTATGATATTGTAAAAAGATAATTAGATAAACACCAGACCATCAAAACAGGCGCTGTCTCCTAGGTCCAGAGTGGGATACAAGCACTTCGTCAGTCACACACACGATAGTGGACTCATGAGGAGCGGTCACCCACAGTGAAACGGTAAACAACATCCCATTAACCTTTGCTATTTCATGCGATACTATCCCAGAGGAAGAATCAGAAATTTACCTCTCCGGTCGGGCAGGAGATGGGCAGGGACCTGCATAACAATCAGCTGTGTGTAAATCATTGCCAGATCCAAGTCCTCACACCCTTGTAGCCTCTTCCAACACTCTGACTGTAAGCTGGAGCCACATGGGCCCTGGAAAGTGGCCAGGGACAGCGGCACGGGGTAGTACAGAAAAACACTAATGAGATAAGGTAGTGAGGCAGCTGGCAGAACCAAGAGTACTTTTCTAAACAAACAGTTGTAGAAACAAGAACGGGGCAGATACAAATACTAATTAAATATACTTAGCTATATCAGCTCATACCTTGTTCTTCAGTAACCGCGAGCAACAGATGACATAATAAAGATACCGAATGAACACATCTTTAAAATACTCTGAAGAACAAGAAGACAATAAAATAATTAAGGGGGAAGAATCAGTACACAAATTTATAACAGTCCTTGCTTGTCTTGGCATCTTTTGCACGAAAAACTTATACAGGACTGGTAACACTGGTACAGTATAGTGTGTGAGGAACAGTGAATGAACACACATTTGTAGCAAGTCTCAATCGTTCTTGGGAGTAATCTTCAGCAAGATTATGGCCATCATTACGATGCATATCCTGTAAGTTGACTATTGCCGTTTGGCAGTAGGAAGTATAAAATTTGTAAAATTGTTATTGCACAGATCACACAGTCATATCTGGTGTTGAGGAAAGATTTGCTTTTCAAGCCAGTAGAGTCTTAGAAAATGATGTTTGGTTATATAACAGGCTGGATAGTTGAGATTAAAACAGTAGTAGGAAGTAAACAGAATATTGTTACAGCTAAGTCATCTCTGCATACTGCAATAAATAAGTTTTTATCTCGGATATTATCTTGTGTATACTGTAACAGATAAGTCATTCCAGGTGTGCACTGTATTAGGTATCTCTGGTGCATACTGAAATGGGTATGACACATCCGGTGCTGTCTCCAGTGTTGTATTAGGTGTATACTGTAGCTGGTTATTGATATTTCTGGTGTTAACACTGGTTTGTATGATTAAGCGTTCGTTGTTTTCTCTGGTGTGTGCTGTAAAAGATTAGTTGTTATCTAGTTGCTCGGTGGCTGTCTCTGGTGTATACTGTGATAGTTAAGGCATCTGGGTATACAGGGTAGAAATTCGTCTGTCACTAGGATATTTTTTGATGGTAGGAGATGCTCTTGTAAGTGCCATTAATCTTTTGCAGTTGCCCTCTGTTTATATTCCCTTGTGTGATGTACAGTATAAGTGAAGGTGATGTGGGTGGAGACCATGGTGTCTGTTAATGTACGAGAACGTAATTTATTAGTTTATTTAATGTCCTCGTAACTGCACTATACAATTAGGCTAAGTAGTGCTAAATGCCACTCGTTTTATTACAGATATTTTATGAACAGAGGACACCAGTAATCTGGTGTATGGATTTTTTTTTTTTATTCATTTGTTTTTCCTTCCTCCGTTCTGTTATTAAAAAAAAAATCATAAGACAACAGACAGTGGATTATGAGTGTAAATCTCTTTTTATGGACTGTTAGGAAAAAAGTTCGAAAAGCCAGACGTGGCAGTCGATGAGAGTAAATTACGTCGAGTCTTCATGTCCAGCTTCAACAAGAGGGACACTGGCTGATCGGAGAGGGGGCTGGAATGAGAGGGGGGAGGAGGCGTGGATGGGGTTATCACAAAGGGGAATTTTACAACTCCATAACTCCCTTGAAGTCCTCCAAATTTATCCTAAAATACTGTATGTTTCAAGCAGTGACTAGTAAGACCATGAAAAATATAAACTCGTCCCCAGGTCGGATGGGTTTGTTTATGGGGGTATGTAAACTTGTATTGGGAGGGTAGGTGCCTGACTTATGTCACCGTCTTACTAAGTTATGATTGGTCGCAGGTGTACAGCCGCGTTCGTAAATTGGTATACACATTTTCTCATGCTGTCTAACGTGGTGCTGGTGGGATGTTGTGCCATTTCGCTTACTATTTGGTGCACTGAAAACCATTGCCCCAGATAGTAAGTGAAAAAGTTTCACATTCCACCAGCAGAGGACATAGATGGCTGACAAGTCAGATATATGTGTATACCTGCTTGTGAATGCGGCTTTACATTTCTGCCCTGACGTTAACAAGATCATTATCAAGAGAAGCTGTTAAGTCATTATCACCAGCAATACACGGGAACCTTTACCATTGCAGTAGCCTCGAATATCCTTAGTGGTGAAGGCAGGTAATAACGTCATCATTAACTTACTACCTCATAAGTGCACGTATAAATTTAGCGTAAACATTCTCGTAAGCGATAAAAAATTACTCGGTCAAATAAGGGGCCGGTGGCATGATTAATAACAGTGAAATTAATCCTACTTTGCCGGTCCATTAGTGCCACATCCTCCGTGATGGTAATAACGAGTACATAATATGACCGTAAATTAAGAACCTGCCCACATAAGCACACGTTAAAAAAGAAGAAAAAAAAAAAAAGACTAATTTATTCTGATATGAGTTTAGCCAGCACTCCAGGAGGTATCAGGTTTTAGTTATGCATCATTACTTATCATGCTTTCCCGTCGCCTCACCCCTTCACCTCACCCTGACCGTAACCTTTATCATGCCAGACATTCCCCTTGCCTCACCCACCCACCCCCGACCCTGACCTTTATCATGCCAGACACTCCCCTCACCTCACCCCCACCCACCCCACCCTGACGTTAAACCTTATCATGCCAGTAACTCCCTTCACCTCACCCCCATCCATCACACCATGAACTTAACCCTATATTTGTCACTCCTCTCGCCTCAGTTCCACCTTGATCTCAACCCTGTGAGGATGGAAATCTTTTCATTTTCATATAATTGCAGACAGCGTTGGAATGGTTTATATCTCATATCCTGAACGACTTATGACGAACTGGTTATACAATATCCAGGAACAGAAGGCATTGAGTCTGGGATGCGGTATGATGCTGAAGGTATTTTGAAGCTCTTCTGTAAAGCATCGATCATTGGAGAATATGTGAAGCAGTTTCATTATTTATGGTTTACAGCATCATAGTGTGAACCAGTTTGGCATTTTTTATGGGGACTCTACATTGAGTTACAAAGTGAAATAATTTGTACTTTTTTCAGCATCGTTATACGGCTGCTGTTCAGATATTTTCCTGCGAAGCTTAGAGCGTTGGAGGTTATGAACTCTAGTCTGGATTTATTTTTATGTTGTTACGGCGAGCCAGTGCAGCGTCAGTATATATTTCCGTTTACTGTTAAAGATACGTCATATTTCAGATTTATTCCATAGGACATTGTCTGACACCCATGCTGTAGTTGGGTTAAGAATTAAACAGCCAAGCTGAGAGGTATCTCTGAGTGTAGTTACGTGAAATGCAGGTATGACTGAAAGAAAATTTAGATTATTACGTTGTTTAATGTGAATGAAATAGCGCACATCGTGACTTTGTTAACCTAATATTCTTTCATTTTAGGTAAGGCCAGGCGGCGATGTCGGCGTCTAGTGGTGTAGATGGATGAGTGATTTAGAGCGGATGCTAAACCACGCTGTTTTTTTATGGTCAAACTGAGGTAGGAGAGAGGTGCGGCTTCGATCTTTTCCATGCCAAAATCTCCAGGCTGGCTCTGACCTGGTAGGAAATGTTATAAC
Organism: Coenobita brevimanus; assembly: GCF_032717465.1. Lineage (NCBI taxonomy): Eukaryota > Metazoa > Arthropoda > Malacostraca > Decapoda > Coenobitidae > Coenobita > Coenobita brevimanus. Next base: position 349,418 of record NC_136963.1, on the reverse strand, counting down.
CCCTCCCGTGTTATAACTCTCTCAAGTTCCAGCAATTATCCTGCATCACGGTTTATTATTAAATATAATTATAGGTCCAAGGATATTCTGGTCTTCCGCGTCACATTCTTAGGTTTTTATGGCAGAATTTGATGGTGATCCGGCTGAGGGTAGAAAAGGGGGAGGGAAACGACGTGCGTGACTCGGACAAAATGAAAAACGGTGTGAGCACTTACTTCTATAATTGTATAGGGCGGGTGTCACAGAAATAGCATAAACAAATCCGTATCAGTTGACGACTAAAGCCAAAGATATTGAAATAGTGGACAGAGATACTTTATAATATGTTTGGACTCTAGGCGAGTTAATATTTGTTGGTTTATATCAGATAACGTCACTGGAATTCCCACGAAAGTCTTGCAACACACTATTAATAAATGTGTGTGTGTGTGTGTGTGTGTGTGTGTGTGTGTGTGTAACTACAATTTTACTCCTGGGTTCCGTTGCTTTAACCTGATTTGCCCGATATTTTCTAACACTTTTCGACGCGGCCAGGTCAGAGGTGAGCAACAGGTTATGAGGCTATCACTTCAGCAGAGGGGTCTGGTGTCAAGGATAACCTCTCACATGATGATACTCCACCATGTCACGCTGAGTATCACGAGGAGCTAGATCATATTATTGAGAGAGTACTGCTGCATTGATTGTCTGTACTATTTTCCATCTGGAACAACTCATGGTACTATTTTGATTCATATCGCTGGAGTAGTGCATTTGGTAATAAGAAAAGATGTATGATTATGAGCAGAAAATGTGTAAAGCATAGTAACATAATTATTAACTCGAGAATTTTAGCAGATTCAAAAACCTTTATAGAAATTACTATATTCTTAATGCATGGGAAGTATATGGCTTGCACGGTGATATATAATACTATCAATATAACAGTTGCTGGATCATTTTTTTTTTCCATATCTGCAGTAATCACCGTGCAAGTTTTATACACCATCTAAATTCATATTTCACCTGTTTATTCAATGTGTAGATTATATAAATTAAGCACGTTATTTTTTCATAATTTGCATGTTTAATGAAAAGAAATATATTTGAATAACAAAACAAAATTCTTGATCATAAGCGAAAACTCGCGATGATTAGGTCTAAATTAGTGTATAGCATGGATGCTCCGCCACCCACAGGCCGCACCACATGACCGCGCGGAAGCCAGGCAGCCCTGCCGCCTCTCCCTTCTGGCGCGGTTATCAAATCCACTTTTCACCCACCCTGATATCATCTCTAGGAGGTTTATAACATCTTTTACGGTGATTGTAAATATGGAAGGAGGCCATTCAGTGCGGTAGATGGGAGGCTGTCTCAGGAAGCGGAGTTTTGTTATATTTTATTTGTTGCATGTCGGTCTGCTGTAAGCGGTGGCCATGGAAAGTGCAGAATAGGTCAGTAGGTCAAAGTCACATGACCTAGCCATGTTGTTTGTAAAGTATTAGGAACACTGTAGTTAATAGCTGATGAAGCAGTATGAAAATTTCTGTAACAAAGCACAAACTAAACGACTCAGGGAAATAAGGTGTTTCTCATTATTGCACAAAAATTCCATTTGATAATTACTGTGGTCCAAGCAACTATATTCAGGAACATGATCTGCCAGTTGTTATACAGATAAAGCATTATCTCTGAACAAACCACGCAGTTCCTGTGCATTGTGAAGTCTGTAAATAAGATATACGGAGATTTCTGATCCGAAGACTGATTTGATATGTATGACTCAATGTGCTGCTTATAATAAAATGTTTCTACTAATATTGTTCTGGTACGTGGGTATGAATTGAAATAAAGTCATAAATTTACGCATGGTGGGAGAATAAAAAAAAAAATGAAAGTTTCATGATTAACCTCAACAACAAACAGGATCTATACTGCCGGTAGTACCCTCATTGAGCCAACTTTTCTCTAGAGCGATGCACGAGTGTACACCCCCCCCCCAAAAAAAAAAAAAAAAAAAAAAAAAAAAAAAAAAAAAAAAAGGTATCACAGGCCACCACAACTGTGTTGACCTTCCTCTCAGCCACCTGCCGATAGTGTCAGTCCGTGTTCGTATGTCCCAACACATACCCACCTTGCTGTGTTCCTTATTGGCAGCCTACCACTCCCCAGGCGTGTCTCAAGTCAATGACGACCTCCTGCACACCCACTTGCCGATTGTGTCAGTCTGTGTTGATATATGTGACACATTATGGCCTCGGTGAGTTCCATGTTGGCCGCAATCACACTCACCAGAACCCAGAAGTAATGTGTGATCTGGATGCCGAACACCCTTACAATGCTTCCATGATGGACGACGGATGCTGTGACCATAGCATGTTGAAATATGAGCGAGATATTTTTGAAGGCAAGATGAACTGCCAGAGGCTAATGTAAGGATAAGAAAACTGTTGCAAGCAGCCACATTAGACACTGATAATTTGACCATCCCGTGGAACCAAAATCTCTGACTGGTTGTTCTCAGAATCGAATCCCTTCATGCATGATTTACTTTGAACCCTTCCACCACGAGCGGTCTAAATCGGATTAAAATTATGTATGTTGACCTTGCCATGTGACCTTCAATTTGGAGTGTCATTCTCTAACAGTAGGTCAATCCCTTGGCTGACCTTCAATCCTTCCACCAGGTTGGGTACAGATAAAATCAAAGCGGTCGTAGATATGTTATTCATTCACAGACACAAACAAGTTAAACAAACACCATGGCCTGTGACCTTTACTGGATCTGAACTAGCTGTACAGAATTTGTAAAGTTCAGGATAAGGCAGGTGTTAAAATATGCCTCACAGATGTGGTGTTGGTTTACACTGGAGGTAATTTGGCTGTACCATTTTTACCCTCACTTGGCCTAAAATTCCTATCTCTCCATCGTGAACACTAAGTTTTAGCAAGAGATTAAGACTAAAATGCTATGCGCGTCATGAAGAAGTATTATGGAAAGTATGTAGAGCCACAGTAATGCCTTATTCTCCCACTGAGCTACGTAAATTAAGCTGCAAAGTTACGAAAATCTAATCAGATTAAGATGAGATAAAAACAGCATAATCATTGAGTGTATTCAGTAGGATTAAGAGAAGGATTTATTGTTCGTGCAAGTAATTTTTACAACAAACTGCAGGATGATATGGTGGACGATCATTTTACAGTATTAATAATTAAAGAAGCATTTAGTCCTGATTTCCTTGTTAACCCCTTCCATGAAATGGCATTTTTTTTTTTTTTCATATAGTCCTTTCACCTTAATAACAGAACAGAGGAAGGAAAAACAAATGAATAAAAAAAAAAATAATACTCCTTACACCAGATTACTGGTGTCCTCCATTCATAAAATGTCTGTAACAGTTGGACCTGAACAGCTGTAGGTTGAAGTTTGGAGGGAAACAACTCTGGGGAAGCAAGTTCCAGTGAGATGCAATTCGGGGAATGAAAGAATTCTGATAGGCTGAAGTTCTGCAACATGGCTGAGTGACATTCCAGTCATGAGTGCTACCAGATGCTTATTACCCCTTGCTGTTGTCTTGTATGTTATTTAAATAATTCAAATATCACCATACTCTTCCTATAAAATGTACAAAATCCTATTACCCCGCTGTATCCAAAAATAACTAGCTAAGGGCTAGGGAGCTTGCTTAATTGATGAGAATACAAGCCATGTGTACAGTAGCATGGCTCACCTCAGTTTGGGGATTCCTTCAGAAAAAGGATGGCATCATTTGACTTGAGTGTTTGATTAAATCCTTCAGTATTTAGCTTCATGTATTGTTTTCACTTCACTCAGCTAGATATGAACTCAGGGGACTGGTGGTCAGCATCCCCTGAAAGGAGGATGGTGATCTGCCGCCAATATGCTCCTGTAGACAAGAAAGCAGGGAAGGGATAATAGATCAGGTAAATGAGAGAGCCTTGGTTAGTAGTGGGCAGTGGTGTTTAGCACAGGAGGCAGTCCAGCACCTGAGGCCCAGTGATGGGTTTTGCTGACCTTACACAACTCTTGTCTTTCTCTTACTGATGTGTGAACGGTGGCAGTTTGTGACCATAAACAGGAGAACGTTGATATATGTTGAAATAAACTGGTAAGGAAAGGTGCTTGGGTGTCTCCCCAACCAGTGGGAATATGACTAACACTTTGACTTAGTCACACTTGTGTAGGAGCTGCATAGTGGTGGTGGTGGTGGTGATACTCGCTCACTTACTCACCCACTCACTCACTCACTCACTCTCTTATTCACTCACTCACTCACTCTCTTACTCACTCACTCACTCACTCTCTTACTTATTCACTCACTCACTCACTCACTCACTCACTCTCTTACTCACTTATTCACTCACTCACTCACTCACTCTCTTACTCACTCACTCACTCACTCACTCACTGTCTTACTAACTCACTCACTCTCTTACTCACTCACTCACTCACTCACTCTCTTACTCACTCATTCACTCACTCACTCACTCTCATATTCACTCACTCACTCACTCTCTTACTCACTCACTCACTCTCTTACTCACTCACTCACTCACTCTCTTACTCACTCATTCACTCACTCACTCACTCTCATATTCACTCACTCACTCATTCACTCTCTTACTCACTCACTCACTCACTCACTCTCATATTCACTCACTCACGCACTCACTCTCTTACTCACTCACTCTCACTCACTCTCTTATTCACTCACTCACTCACTCACTCACTCACTCTCATATTCACTCACTCTCTTACTCACTCACTCACTCTCTTACTCACTCACTCACTCACTCACTCACTCTCTTACACACTCATTCACTCACTCACTCTCTTATTCACTCACTCACTCACTCTCATTCACTCACTCACTCTCTTACTCACTCACTCACTCTCTTACTCACTCACTCACTCACTCTCTTACTCACTCACTCACTCACTCTCTTACTCACTCACTCACTCACTCTCTTACTCACTCACTCACTCACTCACTCTCTTACTCACTCGCTCACTCACTCTCTTATTCACTCACTCACTCACTCTCATATTCACTCACTCACTCAGTCACTCTCTTACTCACTCACTCACTCAGTCACTCTCTTACTCACTCTCACTCAGTCACTCTCTTACTCACTCATTCACTCACTCACTCTCTCTCTTACTCACTCACTCACTCACTCACTCTCTTATTCACTCACTCACGCACTCACTCACTCACGCACTCACTCTCTTACTCACTCACTCACTCTCTTACTCACTCAGTCACGCACTCACTCACTCTCTTACTCACTCAGTCACTCACTCTCTTACTCACTCACTCACT
>NC_136963.1:331591-339091 GCF_032717465.1 Coenobita brevimanus | reverse complement strand
GAACACGCTCGTGATCAAACATGCAGCAACTGTGCGTTAAAATTGCACAAAGGATGATGAAATCATAGGCTATGTAACACCTCCCCACAAAGAAAAAAGAAATTTACAAAGGAAATTTCTTATTACTCTAAAACAATCTGTCTAAAGTCTAGATAAGCAATCTGCAATAACATTTTCTTTCCCCTTGACATGTTGTATGTCTAATGAATACTGCTGAAGAAGTAGACTCCATCTTGTCAATCTCTGATTTTTATCTTTAAACTTACTAAGGAATTTCAGTGGGTTATGATCGGTATAAATGACTATGGGGTCAAAACCAGAACACAAATAAAATGAAAAATGCTGTAAACCCAAAATCAAAGCCAAAAGCTCTTTCTCAATAGTTGAGTAGTTCTTTTGAGGTGGAGTGAACTTCTTACTGTAATAAGATACAGGATGTTCAATACCCTGATCATCCTCTTGCAGCAAAACAGCCCCAGCTCCTGTATCACTTGCATCAACAGCCATCTTAAAAGGCTTAGCAAAATTTGGAGTAGCGAGCACTGGCTGACTTAATAGAATAGCTTTAAGTTTGTTGAAAGAGGATTCACAGTTATCGGTCCAGACAAATTTAACTCCCTTTTTCAGTAGGTCTGTAAGTGGTGATACAAGAAGAGAAAAGTTAAGAACAAATCTCCTGTAATAACCTACCATTCCCAAAAATCTTTGTAGCTCTTTCCTACTTTTAGGTCTGGGAAGATCACTTATAACCTGAACCTTAGCTCCTGGTGGTGCAACATGTCCATCACCAATTACATACCCAAGGTACTGAACTTTAGCTTGACCAAACTCACACTTTGATAAATTAGCTACAAGATTAGCATGAACTAAACGGTCAAGAAATTTACTGACATGGCATAGGTGATCTTTCCAGTTGTCACTGAAGATTAATACATCATCAATATAAACAACACACCCTGCCAAACCCTCTGTTACAACATTCATGAGCTTCTGAAATGTGGCTGGTGCATTCTTCATACCATATGGCATTACAGAACATGCAAAAGCCTTTCCTAGTGTTACAAAACATGAGATCTCCCTAGCACGTTCAGTCATAGGTACTTGCCAGTATCCCTTTAACAAATCAAACTTACTTATGTACCTAGCCTTTCCGATCTTGTCTATGCAATCTTCCACGCGAGGGAGAGGGTAAGTGTCTGTTTTTGTTATCTGATTAACACGTCTGTAGTCGATGCAAAGCCGCTGTGACCCACCCGGCTTAGGGACCAGAGTGACAGGAGAACTCCACTCGCTCTGACAGGGCTCAATCATCTTGTGGTCCAACAGGTAGCCAAGCTCCTTCTGGATGAGAGGAACTTTCACTGGGTTCACACGGTAAGGAGGCAATTTAATTGGCTTTGCGTCTCCAACATCGACATCATGCATCAACACAGTGGTTCTTCCTGGAGTGGCACGGAACACTTGCGGGTACTCCTGCAGTAATGCCGAAAACTCCTGCCTTTCCTTGGGTGGTAGATGAGAAAGCTTAGTCTGGAGATCATTCATGATATCAGGATTCTTCCCCAAACTATCACTCAGGCTCATACTGCATGGGAGAGCTTCACTTGCAGACTCGGGTGGAACAGCTACAGTGCAGACTGGATTATTTTCGTCCCGCCTGTGATATAACTTTAGCATGTTGATGTGACAAAGTTGCTTGTTCTTTCTACGATCTGGTGTGGCGATGACATAGTTGACATCACTGAGTTTCTTCTCCACGAAATAAGGGCCACTAAACTTGGCTTGAAGAGGTTGCCCATGAACTGGTAGCAGAATCAAAACCTGATCTCCTGGCTGAAAGTGGCGTAACCTGGACTTCTTATCATACCAAGTCTTCATCTTCTCCTGAGCAGCTCCTAAATTCTCTCTCGCCAGCTGTAAAGCAGTGGACAGCCGTTCTTTGAACTTCATCACATACTCCAGCAGGTTGACGTCATCTTCCTCCGACAGCCAGCATTCCTTGAGTAGCTTAAGGGGTCCTCTTACTTCATGGCCAAACAGTAGTTCAAAAGGTGAGAAGCCCAGTGATTCATTTGGAGATTCTCTTGCAGCAAATACAACGAATGGAAGACCTTTATCCCAGTCTTTCTGATGTTCCAAACAGTATTTCTTGAGCATCGATTTGAGTGTTTGATGATATCTCTCCAACGCTCCTTGAGTCTGGGGATGGTAAGCTGAAGACGTGATCTGGGTGATGCCCAACTCTTTCAGAGACTGCTTGAAAACGTTTGACATGAAATTACTTCCCCGGTCTGACTGTACCTCCTTAGGCAGACCAAACTTTGTGAAGAACCCCAGCATTTCCTTAACCACGTTCTTTGCTGAGATGTTTCTAAGTGGAATGGCTTCAGGATAACGGTAGCCATGTCAATCATGGTCAACACATAAGAAAATCCTGAAGAAGTCTTAGGAAGAGGGCCCACAATATCCACCAACACACGGGTGAAAGGCGCCTCAAAAGGAGGAATGGGAACTAGAGGTGCAACCTTTTCGGTCTGATTACACTTCCCCACAACTTGACAGGTGTGACAAGACTTACAATACCAGGAAACATCCCTGAAGATACCTGGCCAGTAGAAGTGTTTCAAAATGCGTGTCACAGTCTTCCTCACTCCAAGGTGTCCTGCCAAACTGGAATCATGAGCCACTCGAATGATATCCTGCCTACAAACACGAGGGATGACAACTTGATGTACAACCTCCCATTCACAGTCGGCTGATGCTGTTGGGGGTCTCCACTTCCTCATAAGTACTCCTGACTTTACATAATAACAAGTAGAAGCACCGGCTGACTCTTCTTCACTGTAAGCAGAGTTAGCCAGACCTTTCAACTCAGGGTCAGCAACCTGCAACTCAACCAACTCTTGACGAGACAAATTATCAACACTACGGGGTACTGCCTCATCTGGTGAGTGGTCCAAATTAGCAAGAAAAGTGTCAGCTAGGATAACATCATCATCATCATTATCCTCTATATCACCAGTAACTTTAGACTTAGCCCTAGTGACAGCACATGCAGGGAACACATCAGGGACATCACAATCCTGGGACGCAGCCACTGGCTCACCAGACAACTGAGGAGCTGGACACACTTGACTTCCACCAATATCATTTCCAAGTAAGAAAGTTACACCTGACATTGGGAGTGTCTCAACCAACCCAACCATAACAGGACCATTAACAAAACCAGACTCTAAATTCACTCTGCACAGAGGGACAGAGAAGTAATTATTTCCTACACCTTGTAAGATTACAGTTTCATCAGAGGAATTAACATTAGAGCCTAGAACACTGGTCAGCATAAGGGATTGGCAAGCACCTGTATCACGATATATTTTAACTGATTTCCTGTCATTACTGTCCAGAGGACTGACAAAACCATCAGACAGGAAATTAGCACATGAACTCTTGAGAGTGTCACCCACGTTACTGCTCAAAAGAGGAGCTCCATCATGAGAATTTAAGTTACCCCTCAAAGCAGGTTCAGTTAACTCAGTTAAAGAATTCTGGGAACTCTCAAGAGTGGACACTAGACCAATTGACTGAATATTTAAAGACTCCTTTTTGTTCACATCACGCTGTCTCCTGAAACATCTCTCCGTAGTATGACCAAGCTTACTACAATAAGTACATTTACTTTTCTGAAATCTAGAGGTGAAGCTGGTATTTACTTCCTGAGAAACATCATCCTTATTCTCTTTCCTGTTACCTGTACTCTGAGTAGAGGCAACGTACTTACTCTCAGCTTTCCCTTTTTCTCTAGAATATCTCTTGTGAGTGAGAACATACTCATCAGCTAAAACTGCAGCATCAGACAAATTATCTATTCTTTTCTCATCAAGATATAGGCTTACATCTTTACTAATACACCTTTTGAAGTCCTCCAGCAAAATCATCTGCTTAAATTTACCAAAATCAGAATCCACATTCTTAGAATTTAACCACTGCTCCAACAAATCTTCTTTGATTTTTGCATACTCAGCATGGGATTGCTTATCTTGCTTGTAAGTTGTCCTAAATTTTACTCTATAGGCTTCAGGAACAAGCTCATAGGCCTTAAGAATCAAGCTCTTAACTACATCATAATTATCAGACTGATCCTGAGGCAAAGATGCATAAGTCACTTGAGCTTTACCGGTGAGAACAGTTTGAAGGAGTACTGGCCAATACTCCTTAGGCCAATTAAAACCTGTAGCTACCCTCTCAAACAACTGAAAATACTTTGTTAAATCAGATTCATTAAAAGGAGGGACAAGTTTAACATTTTTAGCCACATCAGAATCATCAGAGCTAGATGATCCAGTTCCACCTTGTTTCATACGATACTCATGGTCTGCTTGAATTCTAGCAATTTCAACTTGTGCCTCAGCCTCCTTAGCTTTTGCCTGAAATTCAGCCTCCTTAGCCTTAGCCTCCTGCAGGGCTAGCTGTAACTTGGCTAATTCAATCTGCGTTTGCTCATTTGGAGGAGTTACATTGAACAAGCTTTCATTAATCATGGCAACAATCTGATCTTTAGACTGATGAGAGCGAACAACAAATCCCAATTGTTGAGCAACAATCTTAAGTTCATTCTTTGTTCTGTTTTCTATATCACACACTGTTTGCACATTTGACAAAAAATCCCTGGCTTCATCAAGTGTAGAAATAGTAGCCATCATGAATATATCACAGTCACAAAATATCAAACAATATCCTTATGATAATATCCTGAATATCCTGATATGAGGTCGCCAAATTTATGTTACGGAACAGAGAAAGATAACGTACACTTTCAGTGAGAATGCTAAAAATCACTACTGTCCCGTAAAGTTCCAGGTTCAAAACAAAAGAGTTAGGTAAAATTACAAGTTAAGGTTTAATGCTTAAATTAACAACAAAACATTCAGGACTCATAAGGATAATGTAATGGCAAAAACAGGTTAAATATATGGTTAACTGCAATAGCCTCTATTAACACGAAATTAGCAAGAGTAAATTTATCTAAGTCAGCCCTGATAAAAAGAGATACCAGATAATACTCAGTGAATGCCAGATAAATAATTACGGATACAAACTATTATCAAAAATAACTGACACAACCCAACATTAATCAAAACCTCACTAGGCCTAAGAATTAACCTTATGCTACACAGTACAAGAAAAAATACAACAACAGTTATACTCAAATTACACACAGCTGCTAGATGTTTGGAGATTTCTTGAGCACTCACAATAATAATAATTGTACAGGGGAGGACAGAGATGTGAACAAAATGAGGAGCAGATCTAAGTGGCAATGATGCAGAGACTGAGCTCATTATATAGGGGCCAGGAGAGCTTGATACAACTTGTAATAAGGACGCGCAAATGAAGCCATGGGGACAAAAAGATGACAATCCCGCACTGAATAACAGAAATGTCGACTTACTCTACTATAACGGTAGAAGGGGGGGACTGAGGCAGAACACGCTCGTGATCAAACATGCAGCAACTGTGCGTTAAAATTGCACAAAGGATGATGAAATCATAGGCTATGTAACAACACACACACACACACACACACACACATACACACACACACACACACACACATACACACACACACACACATACACATACACACACATACACACACGCACACACACACACACACACACATACACACACACACACACACACACACACACACACACACACACACACACACACCTAATCCCTGAGTTCATTCCTGGTCGTTTAATGTTCCTGCTAATCTCTAATCTAATAAAGGTATAGATAGAAAGGTAGATAGATAGATATAAATAGATACAGACAATGGCTACTACTACTACTACTACTACTACTATACTGCTACTACTTCTATGACAACAACAGCTACTACTACAACTACTACTATTACTACTACTACAACTACTATTACTACTACTACTACTACTACAACACACACACACACACACACACACACACACACACGTTACTTACAAAATCACACCGCTGTGTCACATTAGTAGTTTTAAAATAATCCGTAACACTTTTTTCATAGCGACTCATTCTGCATCTATTACCTTGATATCCCGTTTTCTATTAGTGCTGAAAACTATATGGGTGACCTAAATAAAAAAGCTTGTAGGTGTAATATGCAAAATAAATCGCTATGGAGAAGGTGTTAAGAAGCTCCTATTACATCTACAGCACGGCACAAAAAGCCTGCGAAATTCTCTCTCCCTCTCTCTCTCTCTCTCTACCTACCTACCTACCTACCTACAGCACGGCACAAAAAACCTGCGAAATTCTCTCTCTCTTTCTACCTACCTACCTACGTACCTACAGCACGGCACAAAAAGCCTGCGAAATTCTCTCTCTCTCTCTCTCTCTCTCTCTCTTTCTCTAATATGATGGTAGTCACGAAGAAGTGCTGTGGAAAGCTGAACAGCCTTAATAATTCTCTCTCTCTCTCTCTCTCTCTAATATGATGGTAGTCACGAAGAAGTGCCGTGGAAAGTTGTACAGCTTTAGTAATTCTCTCTCTCTCTCTCTCTCTCTCTCTCTCTCTCTCTCTCTCCTTACCTTGCACTAGTTCCCTGGTCACATCGCTCCCCTCGCTGTCTCTCTCCAATAGCACTTCACTAAAACACTTCCTTCGTCTTCCAATATTCCTCTTCTCTTCACAGGCGGAAAAACACAGAAAAAAACACGGCAAAACACCCAGCCGCTGCCACTACAAGTGCCACAGATCTGGGTTGACTGATAATATTCCTTTTCGTCTCCACACACGCGCTAAAACACAGAAAAACACACGAGAAAAACTCTTGTAATATTTCTGTTCCCTTTACAAGCACAAAAAAACAGGAAAAACACACAGACACTCCCCCTGCAAGTCACACAGATCTGGGTTCGACTGTTACATACTCCTTTTCGTCTCTACACGCCCGCAAAATAATAATAACAATAATAATAAACACGAGCGTTCATCAGCCATCCACCCTCCACAAGATAGCAACTCATACTGCCCCAAACAGCAGCTCATAGCCAGCGTCTCTCTCCCGGTGAGTTTCCAATCAGTATTTTCAAATTTTTAAATAAAGCATAAGAAAAACAATAGCGAGGCCTTTCCTGTTTCTCAATATACAAAATTTTATCATCTTTTCTTTCTATATAAAATTTGTCTTGAAAAAAATGGGGTTAGTTTTGGAAAATGGGTTTAAAATTAATTGATGGTAACTGAGTACATATTTCACGGCGTCATAATACTACCCCCCTCATAGCAATCCCGCCAAATCTCGTACTTAATGGGGCCTAAATACACCTCCTAATTACACCTATAGTGCTAATTGGGGCTTAATTATATCTTCTGATTAATTAGTTCACTTGAGGATAATGAAAGAAAGATACAGGATTTGAATTAAATATATTAGAGAGTTTGAATTATTTATACGCAACCTCGACCAGGCATCCAGATTTCACGAGTCTTTCCCCACC
>NC_136963.1:321591-324091 GCF_032717465.1 Coenobita brevimanus | reverse complement strand
CATTTACATTTATTCCTTACAACAACTCCTACACAAAATGGTTAGACCATATTATAGGTAGAGATTCCAAAAATGTTATAATTTCTAATATACAGGTGTTATATTCTTTTATTGGATCAGACCATTTACCAATGGTTGTATGTATGTACATAAATTGCCCTGAAGAATGCCTTGGTACATTTTGCCAGGGAGAAACAAGTGTTAGTGAGGACTTTTTAAATTGGAACAGCCTAAGTGCTGATGATATTAAAACAATAGAAAAAGATGTTAATAATGATTTGACAAGGTTAATTGCTCTTGAAACATTAAGTTGCCAGGTTACTGGATGCCAACGTAAGCAGCATATACAAGAACTTGATATTTTTTATGAGCAACTGATTTCTTCATTATCATCTCGTACTAAGAAATATAAGGGTATGAGGGTAAGAAAAAATAAACACAGAATTATTCCTGGTTGGAATAGAAATGTTAAAACACTGTATGAGAGATCACGCTGTGACTACATGGAATGGTTGAAAAAGGGAAAAGAAAGAAATTCAAAGGAGTACATGAAGATGGTTGGTAGTAGGAAAGAATTTAAATTAGCACTCTCTAAGTGCAAGAAGGAAGAAATTAATGAAAGATCAAAGGCTGTGGAAGAAAAATTCTTAAATAAGAATATGACAGCCTTTTGGAAAGAAATCAAGAAACAAAGTAATAAAATAAGGTCATCAAAAGTAGTTGATGGGACCAGTAATGATAAGGAAATAATAAACATTTTTAATGGAAGAATGCTCAGAGGAGTTGGAGATGTTAGTAGTGGTGATGAAGAGGACTCCTTTCTCACAGTATTGAAAGAAAGGTGGAAAATTAAAAGAAAGTTTCATATATGCATATCAGTTGAAAGACTTTCTGTGTTAATTAAGTCATTGAATGATGGAATAGGGCATGATGGATTACATTCTTTTTTACTAAAGCATGCTTCAGTGGAGTTTTTAAATATTTTAACACATTTTATCAACAGTTGTTTTACTCATTGTTACATACCTGTTGAAATGTTAAAGGGTGATATCACTCCCATAGTGAAAGATCTGAAGGGTAATGCAGCGGACTCTGCTAACTATAGACCAGTAATGGTTTCATCTTGTCTTTTAAAAATTTTAGAACTTCATTTTTAAATATTTTAAGTGAGAGTGTATTTTTTGATTCCAAACAATTTGGCTTCTGTAATGGAATGTCTACAAGAGATGCTTGTTTTTTATTAAAAGAAACCATTAGGTCATATACAAAAGGAGGCAGAAAATCATACATAGCTTTTATGGATCTATCAAAGGCCTTTGATAATGTTGATCATTTTAAATTGGGTCATATTTTACTGGATAAAGGAGTTCCCCCTGACTTAACATTAACTTTAATGAGATATTTAAGAAACCAGTTAGCAAGAATTACATGGAATGGGAGTAAAGGAATGTATCATATAATTAATAAAGGAGTGAGGCAGGGAGGAGTTCTTTCTCCTTTACTTTTTAAACTGTACATAGATAATGTTTTAAAAACCCTGACGGAAACAGATGTGGGTTGCTGCCTTGGGGTTGTTAGATTGAATGCAATTGCATATGCTGATGATATAGCATTACTAGCTGATAGTGAAGAGCATATTCTATATTTGTGTGACATATTTGAACAGAATATTAATAGTCTTAATTTAAGAATTAACAATGATAAATCAAAAATTGTTATATTTCAACATAATAAGAAACAGGCACAAGGTATCCGTTATTTAAATTGTTATGAAGTGGTAAATGAATACAAATATTTGGGCCATGTAATTCAAGACAACTTTTCTGATAATCAAGATATTTATTTCAGATTGAACTCATTTTATGTTAAATTTAATTCAGTAATTAGAAAATTTAAGAACGTTAATGCACAGACGTTACTGTATTTGTTTAAAGCATACTGTGTCCCTGACTATGGTTTAAGTATTTGGAATATGAAAGATATGCTTAAAAGCAATGTATTCAGAAGCTTTGAAAGTGCATTTGCAAATGCTCTTAAGAAAATATATAATGTGCCAAGATTAATAAGTAATCATAGTATATCTAAGGCAGCAGGACTACTTTTACTTAGACACCATGTTGCCCTAGTGCAAGCTAGGTATTGTAAAGCCCTAAGTAGAAAGAATAATGCGGTTTTTAGGTTATTTTATCAGTCCTCTGGCCACCATGTTCCTCATTTATTGAAATATTTTTATGATAAATATGAGATAGATATATTGGATAACTCTGTGGACATTATAAATGCCAGAATTCAGTGGGTGCAGAACCATGAGGAAATAAGTGGTGTGGAGTTAATGTAAATTTCGAAAAAGATGTATAACAGTTGATACTGAATGTGTTGGTATGCAAATTGTATATATTGAATTTATTTATTTATTTATTTATTTTTTTAATTAATGAAATTGGATCAACTCCTCGATCTGATTGTTAAGGATTTATTTATTGTAAATATTTTATTAAAT
>NC_136963.1:274091-316591 GCF_032717465.1 Coenobita brevimanus | reverse complement strand
GTGTGGGTTGGGGTAGATTCTGCCGCTCTGAGTAGTTCGGTTGCAGGGCATTTTAGTAGATAATGTAGTAGGGCAAAAGGAGAGTTTGCGTTGCAGTGTTTGCAGTTTTGGTTTTGTTCGTCGATTATATTGGGAAGGGGGCGATGTTCTAGCCGTAACCTTCGCAGCAGTGAATGAGTGTAGTTGTTTTCTTGTCTGGGATATGCTTGGTTGAAGGCTGATGCTTTGTTTAATATTTTCTTTTTGATTTGTGAGACACACACCCCTGCACATTGCTACACTTCCACACAGCCACACCTCACAAAGTCTCCAAAGTCACTTGCAGTAGAATATGATACACAAGACCCTGGTTGTGTTACGATTACTAACCCAATTAATGCTAGATCACAGTTTTTTATTTTATTCTTACTATCTCAAGACGATTTTATTTAACCTACGAAAGATCTGTGGCAGTGAAGGTTAACTAAGATATTAATCCTTTCGCAGGGGTGACGAGCGGCCAGTAACAGGAGCAGCCAACAGAGAGCTATGTGGCATTTCTTTACTGCAGTGTGTCACCATATCCCGCCCCACACCACCACACATCCCCGCCAGTCCCTCTCTACTCACCAGTCTTCGAAGCGACATAAATTCATCTTTTGCAAAGCCACGAAGTGTAGATGTTGATACATATAAGCGTGATATACAGGAATGTTTGAGTTTCTTTCCTAACCTGATTATGTCTTCAGATAAATAACTGTTATCTTGTGTGATTACCCTCTTTTTATATTAACAGCCTTAAACATTAGCCGTAAATAACAAGCATAATTAAGTAAGCATTTTGTGAAAATGCTTTGAGTTCATAATGGGTTAATTAAGGACGCCAGAATTTAAGAACAAACCAAAGAAAAGCCAGCGAACTCAGGCATGACCAAAAGCACCCCACATGGCCTCCCTAGCATTGGAGTACTGGATATGTTGGTACTCCACTATCTGTGTTAGTCATGGAGGCTCAGTAGTACCCTTAAGACAAACTAACATATGAATATCTGGTTGGATAATGAGATAGCTTTGAAGTGCATTGACACCGAGAGCTGAGATAATGCTCAAAATGTCGTCTATTGAATTAAAAGGAACCGATCAAGTCAGACACTGCTCACATGTCGTAACTCTACCAGACATTTCTAGCCTGAAGGTTCCATGCTATTCGTCAACGAAATCTTGAATGCTGATCTTTCAAACTACTACTACTACTACTACTACTACTACTACTGCTGCTACTACTACTACTACTACTACTACTACTACTACGACTACTACTAACAGTAAACTCCCAGCCCAAAAGTAGTCAAGATGGAGAGTTCCCAACCTTTACGTCACTTCAGAATCTCTTTACCTAAAATCTCGTGGCCAATGACGTGCAAGATTTTCGCATAATACTCTGTACTTAGAACGAATAACATGCTAGTTTATGGAATACAGGAGTCTGCCACAACTCTCCATTTGGGGAAAAGAATGGTTAAAGGAAAAAACGTAGACAGAGGCGAATGGGAGAAGGCTGTGGTATTAGACTAATGGGGGTACTGTTGATATTTTCACTGCCTTTTTCCTTCATATAAAAAATGAAATTAAAACTTTATTAATCCCCAAATAATCAGATCATTGTTAACTAACGTAATCTGGTACGAGTAAGGCTGAAAAACAATGGGTAATGAGAAAAGCGACAAAAAAAAAAAAATCTCGTTTTTTTCTGCCAGAAGGGGGTGATATTACAACCATCCGAGAAAGCGCGATGAAGCTATGTGTTTGGCCCGGTTTATATATCTGTCTATCAGTCTGTCTGCCTGCCTGACCGCCTGCCTGTCTACCTTTTCTGCCTGCTTGACTGCCTGCCTGCCCGCCTTTGTCTGCCTGCCTGTCTGTTAGCAAGATTATAGGAAAAAGTCAGCAGATTATCTTATTTCTTTATTTAGATTTTGAATTTACCATTCTAAACAAACCCTTACGAACTCGGGAACGTTGTCGCTGGAATCCAAGCAGGAAGAGTCAGCGGACAGTGACTAATTGTTCGCAGTTACCCATCCATTTTACTGCTTTCTCTGAATAGGAAGCCCACCCCGACTTAATCTGTGGCGTCACAAAAGGTGCGCGGGGAAGTCAAGCGAGCAGATCATCTCTGTCACTGGATAATGAATTGGGTTAGGATGAAGTAATTCGTTTTTTTATAGCATTCAGTAACAGGTCAGGGGTACAAGACAAGGATAAAGGTTCAGTCAGCCGTCATGCCCAAGTGAGAGGCTCAACAATTTCGAAGCATTGTGTCGAACAAGCAATAAAACTAGGTCAGAAGTAGACTCCGTGGAGAGAGTGCATCAGTACATCACGTCTACACGATTATTTTATTTTCTGTTATCATACTTCAGAACCACAGGTGTTTATTGATAAAGTGGACGGGTGTTTCAACCGATTGTGTGGCGCGAGTGTTGTTGGCGTCACTTCATAAGCTGGTGGATAGATTTTGCTGTATTCTCCCGCCATTGTCCTCCTGCCTGTGATCTGTCGCCTTGTTCCCACTGCACCCACCAAAGGTATGCTGTTTGACTTTATTAATTCTGTACCCATTTTACTCAAACTTGGCCTAAAATTTTCATCTCTCCAACTTGAATACTGAGTTGTAGCAATAGATTAATACTAGAATATGTAAGTCACAAAAAAGTGCCATTGAAGAGGAGCCGTAGCGCTGCTCTTTTCTGCCAATGACCCAAGTGAAGTAAGCGGCAAGAGGACGAAAATCTGGGTCAAGTTACCCTGAAAAAATGTAGTATAATGCAGGATACTATGACACTCTAGGAAGTTGTGGACAGTTGAGAGTTGTTTGTGGTTTGCAATAGCGAGACAGGCAGAAAGAAAGACACACAGACAGAAGACAGACAGACGCAAGGCAAGGAGACAGGAAAGGGGAGACGAAGCGTGGCGTTATTATTAGTGTAGTTGACTTCATAGCACATTATACTTGTGCCCTAACTTTAAAAGCATGTCTTCTCATATACAGCCAAGGTCCTTTGACGAGTAGTGAACTAACAGACAGACAGAAATACACACACACAGACACAGACACACACACACACACACACACACACACACACACACACACACACACACACACACACACACACACACACACACACACACACACACACACTGCAACCACATCAAACCATACACCCCCCACCCCACCTACACACAACACATCCATTCACACACACACACACACACACACACGTACACGTATTCTGGTATGGAGCTTAGTGGCAGGGAAATGTGTGTATGTCTGCGGTGGTGTGGTGGGGTGGGGAGGTTGCCATGGTAACACAGACTCCCTGCACCAGCCAAGCTAACACCATGCGTATTGCCCACTGAGTCTCACACTTTATATAAAACATCTCAGTACTCATATTTAATGACAATATTGCCGTTTTATCATCACAGTTTGGTAGAACATACTCGGACCTAATTTGTAAAAACGATCAGTGAATATTAATGTTTTCTGTGGCAAGAAATGAAGTGAAAAAGGTGTTTGGTGGTGGGGTGGAGTGGGTGTCTAGCGGTGCATTGTGGTGAGACACATGCACTCACAGGCACATATTTACACACACACACACACACACACACACACACACACACACACACACACACACACACACACACACACACACACACACACAACACTTTCTGATGGAACTTGCTGGTAGGGAAATGTGTTTATGTAACTGTGGTGGTGTCGGGAGGTTGCCATGGTAACACACAGACTTCCTTTGCAATTTATTTTTGGATAGGGCTGGTAAAGAGCGCTGTATGATCATGAGAGTTAATAGAGACAGCATTAACACTCTCTTAGTAGTATGACTCACTCTCAGCTGAATGCTATCGCCCAGCAGTACCTGGAATAAAATGCTAGAGTTGCCCCTACTATGAGAGGGCCCGGGTACCATCTAGTGGTTGTAAAAGTAGCTGGACAAGTCTCTCGTCTTGGTAGGCGTCGCTACTTGGCTACTTTTGCTAGTGGCCGCATGACAATGGAAGGACGAGGGTGTGTGTGTGTGTTGCTGTTGCATCATTCCGCTGAGGTAAGTGTTGGCTATTTGCTGTTTTTAGCCATTAAGGTGACTACATTAGGACACAAGGATATCGCACTGACAGCCAGGAAGTATCATGGCCCAAAGAAATAATATCTATAAGGCTACTAGACGTAATTCTGATGAGACAAGGGGGATGTTAGTGTGAGGGAGATGAGGAGGCCTTGTAGTCCAGTGCTGCCGTTTTGTGGAAAATCGTCTGCTAATGTGGAAAAACAAATGAACGACGGGCATGGATGTGGGCAGGCGGACGTCATTCCACACTAATTGTTCACGTTATTTTGTAGGAATAAGGGGGATTTTGTCATGATTGGTAGGAACTAACATGCATTGTTATTCAGACCCTTCACAGTTAAACCAACGAATATGTAGCGTTTGTCTATAATACTGTCATTTAAAACAAGGAAGAATACGTCGTGGAACGGTCTACCTCTACCCACCCGGCGATATCATAAAAAAATATATATATATTATTTACAAGACACGTGCCAACCATTAGCAGTCCACACTTGCTTTGTAATATTAAAGAAATACCGAAACAATGTTGTAAACCGTGTACAGTTGATATACTAGAAAACTTGGATGTGGATAAACTTACTTGTCTCCTGTCTTGTTATTAATCAACATTTGCTGACTTATTAACTCTCTTAATCATTTAACGTCCTTACACTTGAATCATAATAGGTCTGACATCATTAATTATACCCTCTCTTCCAGTATTCACAGTATACCAAATTTTATGGTAGTTATACCAACAATACATCCTCTGTCATCCTGGTTACTAAACGAGACCGTGTGCAATAATGACGTCACAACCAGTGTGCAATTCACGGCAACTCTGCCTTGTACCGCCTCAATGTTGGTGTCTCAGCACCAGTGAAATAGCAGTGTGAGTGTCGTCCTGTAGTTTCTCGTGCCGATCAGACTGGTGGACTAGGTTTGCCTGCCCCCTTGTCCCTGTCCACCCAACAGTACAGTTAGAGACTTGAATGTAAACTGATAAGTGCGAATCAGATTTCAGAGGGACAATGTGATGGAAAAAAAATGTAAGTTATTTTGTTCTGATGCGCACACACACACACACACACACACACACACACACACACACACACACACACACACACACACACACACACACACACACACACACACACACACATCCACACACATCCACACACACACACACACACACACACATACATACACGTACGCGTATATTGTGGTGGTGTTCCTTCATTTTACCAAGGCCGAGATAGTCGTTTTTTTGCAGCTTATTTCCGGTAGTTCAGTGATAGAAATAGACAGACTTACAGCTCTACATCATTTCCATACCACTTCTTTGTGACTAGGACCTTTCTAGTGTTAACCCCTTGTCACAACGCAAAATTTAAGAAAGAGATTGCAATTTTACGCCAAGTTAGAGTGAACAGGGTATAGTAGTGATGCTGCAACACACGTATATTTGTCCTCTTGTTTACAGGTCAGTCCACACGCAGTCCTTATGTCACGTCTTCCACAGAACAGGTAACGCATGGACAGCCAGCGTAACTAAATGGCAGACCAGAGATGGAGTGAGAGGATGAGGCACACAGAGAACAAGATAGAGATGATACTCGCAGATCCACAGAGCTGGGACGAAACAAGCTGACAACCAAAGGATCGGAGTGGAGACAGGTGAGAGGAGTCCTTATCCTGCAGTGGTGTGTCACAGGCTGATGATGATAATGGTGATGATAATGATGCTGATGATTATAATACAGCTACTACTGGCGATAGCGGTGAGGATTTAACCTCTGTACGAACTAACAGAAATGGGATGAATATGATGATGATGATGATGATGATGATGATGATAACTGTGATGTTGAAACTCCTGTACCAGTTAACTAAGCTGGGATTATTGTGATGATGATGATGATGATGAAACTATATACTTGATGAAACAGCTGGGATGATGACAGTTATGATGATGATGATGACAGTGATGATGATGATGATGATGATGATGATAATGATGATGATGATGAAACTATATACTCGATGAAACGGCTGGGATGATGACAGTTATGATGATGATGACAGTGATGATGATGATGATGATGATGATGAAACTATATGCTCGATGAAACAGCTGGGATGATGACAGTTATGATGATGATGACGATGATGATGATGATGATGATGATGATGATGATGAAACTATATGCTCGATGAAACAGCTGGGATGATGACAATTATGATGATGATGACGATGATGATGATGTGACTCCCGTACAAATTCTACAATTTGATAAGAAGGCAGTGATGAATATGATGATAAAGGTGATGACTCTGATATAACATCTGTTCTACATCTTTTACAGTGTTGGGATGACAGTAACATGCTGCTGACGATGATGATGATGATTAGGACGACGAGGAAGATGATGATGATGATTACGACAACGAAGATGAAGACGACAACGACGATGATGACGACGACGACGATGATCTTCAAGTCACTGGCTGAGTCACATCATCCTTTCCTTTTCGTTTAACCTCAAATGTTTTGGTGACTGGGCATGTGTGTGTGTGTGTGTGTGTGTGTGTGTGTGTCCGACTCTGGGCATAGGCTTCACTGCCTGCTTTCAAGGTCCAGTAGTCCACCTACATGCCGCACACCTCCACATGTCACCACTTCGGCGCTAACATCCACATTCCATATTGAATAGGCTACATGCTAGGGCTGTCTCATACAGGACTGGTGTATTGGTATTAGCGGGGGTATTTTTACGACATGTCGGCGGGTCTTCTGGTAGATCAGTAGAGTCTGATTTTTATGAAATTCAAATCTTTAAACTGTTCCCTGCCCCAGCGGGGATTTGAACTTGGGTCTGGTAGGACTGCAGGCCACTTCTCTACCGATTGAGCCACTGCGCGAGCGTTTGTGTGTGTGTGTGTGTGTGTGTGTGTGTGTGTGTGTGTGTGTGTGTGTGTGTGTGTGTGTGTGTGTGTGTGTGTGTGTGTGTGTGTGTGTACGAGTAAATCTTGGTTGATGAATCCATAGTTGGTTACATGGCATAATTATTTCCACACATTCATAGTTTTATTTCAAGGGTAAATATTAGGCCAAGAATATAGGACCTTTTACCTATACAGTTAAGAGACACTTACGCAATATTCTGAAAAGCTTATTACATCCCATAAATCACAGCACAGGGTTCCATAAGTCACTGATCACCGTCTCTTTATGTATCGTTAGGAAGTGGATGAATATGAGTGAAGTAATACATATACTTTGGTCTTTATTTAAAGGTAAGAATTAACCTCACATATTCTTTTTTATTTTAAGGATACAACACATGATTTTCTACATTTTATCACAGTAGCTCTAGGACCGGCCCTGACCGTCTGCTTCTCACTAATCATTTTCGGATGAGAGGTGTTGTACTCATATAGGCTTTAGTGATTATAGTGAAGCCAAGTTACGTTCTACCAGCCCCACACATTGTCACACACCATCACCCTCTCACACCACACCACCCTCCCACACCGTATCACACCACACCATACCAATCTCTCACACTACACGACACGAAATCACACTCCCACACCACACGAAATCACCCTCCCACACCACACGAAATCACCCTCCCACACCACACATAACCACCCTCACACACCACACCACACTACACAAAACCACCCTCCCACACCACACCAAACCACAAAAAATCCTCCTTCCACACCACACCACACAAAATCACCCTCCCACACCACACCACACATAACCACCCTCCCACACCACACCACACATAACCACCCTCCCACACCACACCACATCTTACCACACAACCCTCCCCACACCACAGCACACAACCCCCCCACCACACCACAGCACACAACCCCCCCACCACACCACAGCACACAACCCCCCCCACCACACCACACCACACCATACCACACCACAACCCCACCCACCACACCACACCACACCACACCAAGGAGATTAACCTAAGGGGCCTGAAGCTCCCGCATCTAGTAAATCTGAGCTTGTTTCTAGGTAACTCCACACACACACCTCAGGTCACGTCTTTCACAGAACTGAATGGCAAGCCACAGATGGAGTGAGAAGAAGAGGTGCACAGGGAACAAGATGGAGAGATGATATGATGCAGATCTACCGAGCAAGGACGGAAAACAGACTAACAATCAGTGGATCAGAGTGGAGAAAGGTGAGAGGGCCCTTATCATGCAGTGGTGTGTCACAGGCTGATGGTGATGATATTGATGATGATAATGATGTTGATGCTGATGGTGGTGATGCTTTAACATCTCAACGTATGAGGTTACAGAATGCACAGTGAGGCTGCATAGCCAGGAAATGGAGAATATGAGTGCATTTAAGTATTTATGTAATGTGATGAATAAGGATGGAAGATTAGAGGATGAAGTGACTGAAATGATACGTCAGGGAAGGAGGGTTGCTTATTCTCTAAAAAGCAGTGATTAGGAAGAGGGAACTGAAGATGAAAGTATGAAAAAAAAAGGGCACTGCATGCTGTGATTCCCACTTTAAAGTATGGAAGTGAAGCTTGGATCTTGCTGGAAGGACTCAAGTCAAGAGTGAGAGCGGTGGAAATGAGCTACTTGAGAGGAGCATGTGGAGTTTCATAGAGAGACAGACAGACAAATGGGCAGATGAAGGAGCGTTGTGATGCTGATGTGGATGAGACTGAAAGCGTTAAGAGAAATACTTCGAGATGATTTGGCCATGTGGAGAGGATGGCGAATAAGAGAATGACTAGAAGAGTGCACATGAGTTAGCTGGAAGGATAGAGGGGGATGGGGAGACCGACGATGAGATGGAGGGAAAGAGTAGAAACATATGAGTGGGATACTTGAGCTAAATGGTAGAGGATAGTACATCATGGAGGCGATTTGCTTGTGGTCACCCCTTACGGGATTAAGGAGTCTGGCTATAGATAAACAGATATAGATAGAAAGGTAGGTGATGATGAGAATATGATGATGATGATGATGAGGAGGAGGAGAATGGTAATGATAATGAGAATGACGGTGTAAGTAATGATGATGATGATGATGATGATGGTGGTAATGAGGACGACAACTACGATGATGATGATTATGATGATGATGATATTGATGATGATTTTTGTCGGCAGGTGGAAGGACGAAACAGCAGGAACTCTACCATCGGTCCAAGCATCCACGATTCCACATCCACCCATCCGTCCATCCATCCATCCATCCATCCATCCATCCATCTCGCTTGATGTTAAAAGCTAAGTCTATTTAACTTTAGTATCAATTGCTTCTTCATAAGCTTTCCAGCTGTCTGAACAGATCAGCAGTAGCTTTAAAATCTTCTAGAATAACTCGGTTCTGGTGCTCAGTTTGGTACTTTTATTTTCCTTTTATCAGAACTGGCGCGGCAAATTTTGAGAAAAGTCCCTCAAGTAACTCCTATTATTTTTTTTACTAGGTTTCTAATGATGTCCATAGATCCGTTGTGGCTTTAACAGTTTCCTAGACAACACAGTCTTGGCACTGTTCTCTGCCACCCTATTATACCATGTCATATAGTGTTCTCGCTTGCTTGCTCTCTACGCTCGCTCGCTTGAATAATAAATCACTGAAGAAAAGGTGGTATAAAGCCCCCTAAGCCGCCACAGTATTATAACCCTCGGTATGCAGTCCGTTCCCTGCGGCCTTGTAACTCTGTGTACCCGAAGCGCTTACCAAATAACTCGCAGTAATTTTCCTTAAGTAACTATACTCGTTTCACTTTAACTTGGCCTGAGTTGTTGTTGTTGTTCTTGTTACACCTTAGGCTCCTCTGGATGTGAACCCAGTGCTATGTTGAAGGATTGTCTGTGTTGTGGTGCAGGAAGTGAGTGGGTGTGCTGTGGTGTGGGGGTGCCACTTTGCAGTATGAGCACAGGGGATTGTATGTGTGTTATATTTTGTGTTAGTATTGTAGCAGGGAAGGTTGGTGTACTCGTGTCTCTGGGTTCGGTAGTGTCTGAAGGGTGTATGGCTGGTGGTGGCACATGAAGGATGCTGTTTGGCAGAAAGTTTTGGCTGGCTGGGGTGTCTGTGTGTTTATGTATGTGTTTGGTATAGAAAGTTTTGGCTGGCTGGGGTGTCTGTGTGTTTATGTATGTGTTTGGTATAGAAAGTTTTGGCTGGCTGAGGTGTTTGTGTGTTTACGTGTGTGTTTGTTATAGAAAGTTTTGGATGGCTGCGGTGTTTGTGTGTTTATGTTTGGGTTTGGTAGAGAAAGTTTTGGCTGGCTGGGGTGTTTGTGAGTTTATGTATGTGTCTGGGAAGTGTAGAGTTGGGTGGAGGAGGGGATATGTTGCAAAGATAATCTGTGTAGTGTTGGGCGGTTGTTCGATTTTGTTTGTGGAGAGGATGATGCAACATAAGGTTACAAAGGTGGGACGGATCTTGAGCTGAAGTGATGAACTGTGTGCCTCTCATATTCACTTGGTCTCTGACTGAAATTAGTTATGTTTCTTGGTGTAGGCTGTCAGTACTTGTGGTCTTAGTGTCTTCTGCTATCAAGGTATTGTTTTCTGTTCTTTAAAGCTCCTTCGTGTTTGTGTTGGATATGATTACGGCTCAGCTTGTGCGGCAGTAATTCACGGTTGTTTTAATGTATTACTTATAAGTGGAGGATGGAGTTGGGATGTATATGAGAGAGGGTGTGAATTAGGGGGAGTGATGCATAATGACGGGGGACAGGGTGGCATAGAGGCGACTTGTTTGTGGCCACCTCTTACGGGATTAAGTCGTCTGGCTATAGATAGATGGGTAGACAGATAGCTTATAGTTTCCATACGGTTTGCCGAGTAGTAGCGATAGTTATCACTAGAATATGATGGTAGTCACGAATGAGTGCCGTGGAAAGGATGTTGGGCTGTAGTATTGGCTGTTTCTGCTACTGATCTGCGTGACATTCTCATATGCTTTAAATGAAACTCTGTGTCAAGTTAAAGTGAAAGGCGTGTATGTTTGTGTAGGAGGAACAAGAGACAAGGAGGTATTCTGTGGCCTGTTTTCTTTGTGCTTCCTACAAGACACAATAATAGTTATGACGGGGCATTGATGGCAAGTTTGTGGGTCAGCACACACTTACGGCCTCTCATTATACAAGGTGGTCAATATATTACGCCACCCAGTTCTTGTGTGTTGCGGGCACGGCTCAGTGAACATTACCAGTGTCTACCCTGCATCATTATCTACTTCCCACAACCCTCTTCAGGCTTAGCTTTATAATATAGGCTTTAATTTAGGTCCATTGATTGCATGGTGGAGAATTCCCATAACCTTTTTTATGCTTAGCTGTATATCATTGTATTGTATAATCTTTTATGTCCACTGATCACACGGCTGAGCAGTAATTTGGTGAAGCGATCAGAATGTCTTAGCTCATCACAAAAGCCGTCCCCACAACACACAAGACTGCAGAGCGCAATATACTTATCACCTATATTAAGTCAAAGCCACAGTTAAAAAGGTAATGAAACAAGACAGAAAATTTAAGTTTTCATTATTAATACTTCAGTACAAAATACATTAACAGAGACAGCAATATAAAATATGCATTCAAAAGTAGCATTTGTCCACAGAACATCCTGGACTTGCAAGGCAGATCACACCATCACCACCAGGCTTCTCTCGGCAGGTCAGGGCAGATCACCAGCAGCAGCAGCAAGTAATCTCACGGCTGGGGAAGACACGACATCCTGCCGCCGCCGCCACCACCTCCACCACACCACCAGGCATCTCAGAGTAGGGGAAGACACCACACCACCGTCAGGCTTCTCACGGCAGGGCAGACCAAACTTCAGCAGGGTATGACAAGTGTGGCAAGGAAGCAGCGTCAAGGCAGCAGACTCCAGCACGACCTGTGAACCAGATGTGTATTAGTTCAAATCAGTGTTAGCTTTAGTTATTTAAAATTCTATCTATCTCGTATCTATTGCCAGACGCCTCAATCTCGTTTGGGGTGGCCACAAACAAATCGCCTCCAAGCCGCCCTGTCCCCTGCCATTTCACTGCCCTGCTCCCAACTCACACACCCCTCTCTCATATACCTCTCCACCCCATCCCTCCATCTCATCCTCGGCCTCCCCCTCCCTCTTCCCCCCTCCCTCTTCCCCCCTCCACCTCACTCACATACATTCTCTTCGTCAGTCTTTCACCTCCATCCTCTCCACATGGCCAAACCACCTCAGTGTGTTCTCCTAACGCTTCCTATCACATCCACATCCACACCACAACGCTCCTTTATATCCTCATTCGTCAGCCTGTCTCTCCATGTGACTCCACAGGCTCCTCTTAAATAACTCATTTCCACTGCTCTCACTCTTGACTTGTGTCCTTCCAACAACGTCCATGCTTCACTTCCATACGTTAGAGTTGGTATCACAATTCTGTCATGTAGTAACTTTTTCACTTCCATGCTCACTTCCCTGTTTCTTATCACTGCTTTCAAAGAACCAGCAACCTTTCTTCCCTGCTGTACCCTTTCAAGCACTTCACCCTCCAAACCTCCATCCTTACTCATCACACTACCCAAGTACTTAAACGTACTCACATTTTCCAATTCCTCATCATCCAACCTCGCTGTACATTCACTGGCTTCACCTCTCTCAAAGACCATCACTTTACTCTTCCCTACATTCACCTTTAGATTCCGTTTCTTGCACACTCTCCCAAACTCATCCACCAAGCCTTGCAGCTCTCCTTCGTCTTCACTCAACAACACAGTATCATTTGCAAACAACAGTACAGGGAGTTTCCAAAAACTATCCTCTCTCACCAGGGCCACTCCAACATCCACTACCCTACCTTGTACCTCTTTTATTACCCCATCCATGTACAGATTGAACAACCATGGAGACATGACACATCCCTGTTTCAACCCAACCTTCAAAGCGTGGACTCATTAGACTGCTCAGATTCTGTTGGGAATGGCACACAGTTAGGGAATTATATCACCAATATTTTATCCAAATCTCCCATACAGGGTGTTGCATGAAATGTTTGACAAACTTCAGAAAGTTGTTCTTGGGGTAATTTTTGAATTGCTGCATCAACCTGTGTGTGTGTGTGTGTGTGTGTGTGTGTGTGTGTGTGTATATTTCATCTTTTCGAGTGCTTTTATTCTCGTTGTCGTCCGGCGGCATATGACCCTGGTTGTTTTATCGCCAGATTTTATTGTATATACTTATTCAGTTCAATTTACCCTACCCTACTCTTCTCAACCCTACACTAGCCTACCTCAGCCTACCCTACCCTACCCTGCCATTGCCGACCCAACTCTACCCTACTTTAACCTACCCTCCCCTGTACAGCCCTTTCACCACTACATTACTTTTCCTGTTTTCTTCTCTCTACCTTCGGATGATTTTCTTCACCTCTACAGTAGAGAGAAATTTCGAACTGGAAGGGTTAAATACTGCCATCATCAACCCCATCTCTATCAGGGGATCTCCTAAGCTGAATAAAATCATGCGGTCAGCTAGGACAATGTAAATAAGTTGTTCTCGGCTTGAAAGATTAAATGATTCTGTCCCGTCATCCTAAGAGGGTTTTCTGAAGCTGTAGGATATCGTCAGAAGCTAGCAAAGAGTAAAAGTGACATCCGCAGACCGGGAGCTCTGCGTCCAGCGCTCCGCGGTTCAAGTCCCAGAGGTGGACAGATGTTTTGACATGTAGACGTTACCAGGGCGTAGCTTGGTGGCCTACCCTTTAATATTCTGGACTAATGGTGGTCTAGCCTCGTGCACCTGCGCTCCACCACAAAAAAAAAAATAAAAAGGAAAGCCAAGGGTCATGAATGAACTAAAGGACTGAACTAAGCGGGGAAGAACAAAAATCGTAGAGAAGATCGCCCCAAATTTGATGAGACAGTGTAGTATAACTGAGTGAAATAGGCGTTGGATATGACGGAACTAAACGGCAGTTATACCCACCTCTCTTCTGTACCCTACACTACCCTGATTCAGCCTACCCTACCCTACCCTACCCAGCCCAACCCACCACCACCCTACCCAGCCCAACCCACCACCACCCAGCCCTATCCTACCCTGCCATAACCTATCCTACCCTCCCCAACGCAACCATAACCTACCCATGCTTACCCTCGCCTGCCCTAATCGACCCAACTCTATTCAACCCTGCCATAACCGACCCATCCCTACCCTACCTCGGCATAATCAGCCCAATCTAACCTCACTCTGTCAAAACCGACCCGATCCTACCCCACCCTGCCAAAACCAACCCTGTCCTACTCCACCCTGCCAAACACGACCAACTCTTCCCCATCCTGCCAAAACTGACCCAATCCTACCCCACCCTGCCAAAACCGACCCAGTCCTACCCTACCCTGCCAAAACTGGCCCAATCCTACGCCGTCCTGCCAAAACTAACCCAACCTTACCCCACCTGGCCATAACCGACCCAACGCTACCCCACCCTGCCACAACAATCCCATCCCTACCGTACCTTAACCAAACCAGTCTTATCTAACTCATTGTCCACATTAACACTTTTTTCCGTATTCAGCTTTCTTCCTCCAGACGATTTTCTTCAACTCTGGAGAGAAATTTCGTACTGGAGGGGTTAGATACAGTCACCATCAACCCCTTCACTACGAGGGGATCTCCTAAGCTGAATAAAATCGTCCGGTTACCTAGAACAAAGTAACTAAGTCATTCTCTGTCTGAAGGGGTTATTGTGTCTGTCCCACCATCCCGAGAGGGTTTCTTTAAGCTCCAGGAAATCTTCGAAAGGTAGCAAAGTGTAAACATGACGTCAGCACTTGTTCTAGGCGCCACAGATCGAGTCCTGGAGGTGAACAAAGGTTTTTATATCATATAGACGTTTTATATTTTATATTTTGCAACTTTCAGAGGCATTTACTCAGCTTTAGGAGTCTTATGGATAGGCTCAATCAAACGTATCGAACCTCCCATGTTAGAAAAAATAGCTTACAGAAATGCGTCCTCTTACTGAAGGGACGGAATGGACAGATCGAGTGACTAAGATATTGAATTATGTATAAGACTGGTTTGTTGTTATTTCTATTATTATTATTATTATTATTATTATTATTATTATTATTTCAGGCAAATGTCCCAGGCTTCTAGACTGGCTGACTAGCGAATATTATTAAGTCTCCCGTGGCTCCGTGCTCCTTCCACTCAAGAGCCTGCACTTCACGCATTCCACGCACAAGATGGCGTCACCTCTGCATTCCTGCGAAGACGAGAGGTCAAGAGGACGACACTTGCTTTTTGTTTGTTTGTTTACTGTAATTGCTTAAAGTTGTGATCCCTCCAACTTGAATGCTCAGTTGTAACTATAGATAACTAGAATACGATGCTAGTCACGAAGAAGGGCTATGAAAAGATACAGAGCTCGTAGTATTGGCTGGATGAATCACTCTTGCGTGATAATCAAAGACGGTGAATAAAACCCACACTTGTAGACGAAGAATATAATTACCAAACAGTTTCGGTGGACACTGCCACCATCTTCAGTGGTCAAGATAGTGAGAGGGAGTGACATACTGATTATACATGGGTTCCTTTTTTTGCCTGTGTGTGTGTGAATGGGTGGGGTAATGGTGTGGTGGGGTGGGGTAGATTGTAAGCGGGGATTAACCCAAGGGGGATTTTGGGGGGGACATTACCGGACAGGTCAGGTGTAATTCCTATCTGCTACGACACAGGTAAGGTTAGATAGGAATTACACCTGACCTGTCCGGTAATGTCCCCCCCAAATCCCCCTTGGGTTAATCCCCGCTTACAATCTACCCCACCCCACCTCACCTTTACCCCACCCTTCCACACACACACACACACATAAAAAGGAACCCTTGTATTGTCGGTATGTCACTCCCTCTCACTATCTTGACCACTGAAGATGGTGGCAGTGTCCACCGAAACTGTTTGGTAATTATATTCTTCGTCTACAAGTGTGGGTTTTATTCACCGGCTCGTAGTATTTTTTTCTTTTAACTAAGATACATGAAATAAGCTGCAAAAATACGAAAATACGAGCTTACTTAATGTAAATGAATTATAGTACGTTCAAGATGGAGGGAAGGCATTTTGTATTTTGTTTGTGATGTTATAATGTCTCTCAGGATCCTAGGATCCTGTCTCGGCTGAACCAAATTGTCTGGCGTCAGCTGGAACATGATGCTAGAGTTATGTCGGTCGTGAGGGGGTTAATGGTGACGGTATTGACACTGTCAGGCTCCTATGACTCACTCAGTCGAATAAAATCGTCTGAGTCAGCTGAAATGGGGTACTAGAGTTGTCCCAAGCACCAGAGGGTTAAGAATCTTAACCCCCTGAGTTATGCTTGTCCCGAGCATCACTCAGGGGGTTAATCTTAACCCCCTGAGTGATGCTTGTCCCGAGCATCACTCAGGGGGTTAATCTTAACCCCCTGAGTGATGCTTGTCCCGAGCATCACTCAGGGGGTTAATCTTAACCCCCTGAGTGATGCTTGTCCCGAGCATCACTCAGGGGGTTAAGAATCTTAATCCTCTGGTGCTTGGGACAACTCTAGTATTCCATTCCAGCTGACAGACGATTTTGTTCGGCTGAGTGAGTCATAGGAGCCTGACAGTTACTACACTGTCACCAGTAACCCCCACATGACCGGCATAACTCTGGTATATCATGTTCCAGCTGACGCCAGACAATTTGGTTCAGCCGAGTGGGTCTGGGGCCTGGGGGGCACTAAATGAAAATATCCAAAAAATATTAAAGGGGGGGCTATATCAATTTTGCCACAGGAGGTATACCAAAATTGGACTTTTTAATAAAACCCCCTCCTCTCTCACTCCCTGTGTTTTGTATATACCTTTCCCTATACCCTTCCCTGTCTGCCTGCGGTGTGTCTGTCCCACCCTGTGTGTGTGTGTGTGTGGTGTGTCTACTGTGTGTACTGTGTGAAGGTGGCTGTGTACGTGTCTTGTGTGTGTGTGGTGTGTCTACTGTGTGAAGGTGGCTGTGTACGTGTCTTGTGTGTGTGTCTTGATGTGTGTATGTATGTAGTAGTGTGTGTGTAAGTGTCTTGGTGTGTGTGAGCTGAAGTGTATGGGGCCTTGTGGTTTTAAGGAAAGCCTGCTACGCAAACTTCCCTCAGCCACATTTTAAAGAAACCTCTATCACACCGGGACTTGAACCCGGGTCCTCCTGATCAGCAGGCCAGCACCATACTGACCATGCTACCGCGGCCCCACTAGTATATTGGCTAAAACTTCTACTGTATTTTATTTCTTTACATGTTTACAAAAAATGGGAAATTGAACAACATGCACAGACTAAACTAAATTGTCATGTACCTATTAATGTCGCTTTAGGAGGAGATATCTCGAAATTTCCTGAGCTACTTGGAATACCTAAGCCTGCAGTTTAATGCTAATCATGAACAAGTGCTATGGAAAGAATATAGAGCAGTTGCTACTTATATAAAGGGAGAAAGTAAAAACTGCAACTTAGACTGCTAACCAACGGCAGGACTTAAACGATTAACCATATATTACATAAACTTAACACACTGAGTGACACAGAAACTAAACATATGATACAAATTCTTTAATGAAACTTATAATGAGAGTACAAATGACAAAATATACACTGCACAGGAAGACAGTACAGTACTCATTGGGTATACCTTCTGTGAGAACTGAGAATGAAAGCCTATCTGTTGTACCGGTTTATAAACGGAAGAGATGAATCGCTAAATTTGATCCACAGTAAAAAATAATAATAATAATGAATACATAAAACAATAAAGACAAACCATATAGACTACATGTCCACCCTAAACTGACAAAAACCTGGCATCTCTCCACCTTGAATGCTGAGCTGTTTCTAGAGATAAAGACTAGATTATCATGCAAATCACAATGAAGATCTATGGGGAGGATGCAAAACCATAATACTGTCTTATTCTGCCACTTAGATACAGGAACTAAGCAGCAGAAGGACTAAAATTTGTCAAGGTGAGCCAACTACAATGACACATATGAAGCCTGAGATT
This sequence comes from Coenobita brevimanus, assembly GCF_032717465.1. Taxonomy (NCBI): domain Eukaryota; kingdom Metazoa; phylum Arthropoda; class Malacostraca; order Decapoda; family Coenobitidae; genus Coenobita; species Coenobita brevimanus. The sequence continues at coordinate 298,397 of NC_136963.1, read as the reverse complement.
ATATAATGTGTAATCATGAACTGATTGCATCATTCAGTAAAGATTACAAATGGAAAAGCTATCAAATCTGAAAGTGTAAGTACTATACAAGATATGATTAACCTTGTACATCCATATTCTGAGATATGCTTCCTATATCATAGCCTACACACAAATTCATCCCCCTCAACAGTAATGGTATATTCCTGCTGTCTCCTGACTTCCAATCAACTTATGAAACCCCTCTCCTAATTACAGTACAGTAATATGTTAATGAAGGCTGCTAGTAATTACCTTCAGTATGATAATTCTTATTTAAAGGTAGCAGCAATGGCTAATGAAGGATGTAAGGTATGCAGTCCTTCCAGTTCAATATACTATATCTCCAATCAGGCTTTATCCAGTGTCTCTCCTACACATGTTAATACCTTCAGTCTTCACTAGTTTAACTCACAGAGCAGGGATTTTTTTTTTTTTTTTCATGCCATCTCATGATTATATTTAGCTTTGTATAGACTTCTGGAAGTGTAGGGGTTAGGCACAGCCTCACTGAACTCCTGCAATAGCAGAGACTTTGCATAAGTTGAATAAAATTGCCTTCTGGCACTATGAATAAACTGAAAAGGGCATCACCGGGACTGCAAGAGTTAAAGGGACTCGCGGAGTTTATATCCCCGATGTAAACAAACTACCCATTACAGTTTTTACACACATCCCCTCATTTTTTCCAGCCAATTAACCTACTATGCCTGCCCATGTACAGGATCACATTCGACCTTAAAACCTAAACAGATGGTGTGAATATCGGGGGATTTAAGTAGCACTGCTTACTCGAGTTTAAAGGGACATCTTGGTCACCTGGAGATACACACCGCCGTATATCATCCTTATAGCTAATAATTACAACTTACATCAGCCGACTACACCTCTCGATAATGACAGCAAACACTGATAAACACATAGGCATAAGAATTACCATAATAAGAAGTAGACTAACACCGTAAAGAATAAAATCTTCACTCATCTCCAGCATCTCTCAACGTTGCTCCTATAATGCACCAGTGACGTCACACTTCAAATTAAACATTTACTTATTAACATAGAGAACATAGAGGATGGAAGTAATGCGAGTATAAGTGGCTGGGGAATGGCTGGGAGAAGGAGAGAGGTGAGAAGACAGGAAGAAATCAGTAGGATAGAAGTTGTGGAAGCAATGAAAAAAGTTAAATCGAGGAAAGCCCCAGGAATTGATGGAGTGTGTGGTGAAATGCTGAAGCATGGGGGAGAGATAGTAGTAGAATGGATGTGGAAGATGTGCAGATTGGCCTGGGAGGAAGGTAGAGTCTCAGAGGATTGGAAGTCAGGTATAATTATTCCCTTGTACAAAGGAAAAGGGGAAAAAGAAGTTTGTGGTAATCATAGGGGCATCTGTCTTCTTAGTATAATAGGAAAAGTGTATGGTAGGATACTTATTGACAGAGTTAGAGAAAGAACAGAGAAATTAGTTGGAGAAGAACAGGAAAGTTTTAGGAAGGGAAGAGGTTGTGTAGATCAGATATTCATTCTTAGATCTTTAGTGGAAAAGTTTCTACAGAAGGGAAAGAAGTTGTATGCGGCTTTCATAGATTTGGAGAAAGCATATGACAGGGTGAATAGACAAGGATTGTGGAAAGTGATAAGAATATATGGAGTAGATGGGAAGTTGTTGAATGCTGTGAAGAGTATGTACAATGGTGCAAAGGCTGTAGTGCGTGTGGATGGTGAACTAAGTGAATTTTTCTCTTTGAAGGTTGGGTTGAAACAGGGATGTGTCATGTCTCCATGGTTGTTCAATCTGTACATGGATGGGGTAATAAAAGAGGTACAAGGTAGGGTAGTGGATGTTGGAGTGGCCCTGGTGAGAAAGGGTAGTGTTTGGAAACTCCCTGTACTGTTGTTTGCAAATGATACTGTGTTGTTGAGTGAAGATGAAGGAGAGCTACAAGGATTGGTGGATGAGTTTGGGAGAGTGTGTAAGAAACGGAATCTAATGGTGAATGTAGGGAAGAGTAAAGTGATGGTCTGTGAGAGAGGTGAAGTCAGTGAATGTGCAGCGAGGTTGGATGGTGAGGAATTGGAAAATGTGAGTACGTTTAAGTACTTGGGTAGTGTGATGAGTAAGGAAGGAGGTTTGGAGGGTGAAGTGCTTGAAAGGGTACAGCAGGGAAGAAAGGTTGCTGGTTCTTTGAAAGCAGTGATAAGAAACAGGGAAGTGAGCATGGAAGTGAAAAAGTTACTACATGACAGTATTGTGATACCAACTCTAACGTATGCAAGTGAAGCTTGGACGTTGTTGGAAGGACACAAGTCAAGAGTGAGAGCAGAAAAAATGAGTTATTTAATAGGAGCCTGTGGAGTCACATGGAGAGACAGGCTGACGAATGAGGATATAAAGGAGCGTTGTGGTGTGGATGTGGATGTGATAGGAAGCGTTAGGAGAACACACTGAGATGGTTTGGCCATGTGAAGAGGATGGAGGGTGAAAGACTGACGAAGAGAATGTATGTGAGTGAGGTGGAGGGGGAAGAGGGAGGGGAGGCCGAGGATGAGATGGAGGGATGGGGTGGAGAGGTATATGAGAGAGGGGGGTGTGAGTTGGGAGCAGGCCAGTGAAATGGCGGGGGACAGGGCGACTTGGAGGCGATTTGTTTGTGGCCACCCCAAACGGGATAGAGGCGTCTGGCAATAGATAGAGATAGATAGAAGATTAAATAACTAAAGCTAAAACTGATTTGAACTAATACACATCTGGTCCACAGGTTATGCTGGAGTCTGCTGCCTTGACGCTGCTTCCTTGCCACACTGGTCATACCCTGCTGAAGTTTGGTCTGCCCTGCTGTGAGAAGCCTGACGGTGGTGTGGTGTCTTCCCCTACTCTGAGATGCCTGGTGGTGTGGTGGTGGTGGCGGCGGCGGCGGCGGCAGGGTGTCGTGTCTTCCCCAGCCGTGAGATTACTTGCTGCTGCTGCTGGTGATCTGCCCTGACCTGCCGAGAGAAGCCTGGTGGTGATGGTGTGATCTGCCTTGCAAGTCCAGGATGTTCTGTGGACAAATGCTACTTTTGAATGCATATTTTATATTGCTGTCTCTGTTAATGTATTTTGTACTGAAGTATTAATAATGAAAACTTAAATTTTCTGTCTTGTTTCATTACCTTTTTAACTGTGGCTTTGACTTAATATAGGTGATCAGTATATTGCGCTCTGCAGTCTTGTGTGTTGTGGGGACGGCTTTTGTGATGAGCTAAGACATTCTGATCGCTTCACCAAATTACTGCTCTGCCGTGTGATCAGTGGGCATAAAAGATTATACAATACAATGATATACAGCTAAGCATAAAAAAGGTTATGGGAATTCTCCACCATGCAATCAGTGGACCTAAATTAAAGCCTATATTATAAAGCTAAGCCTGAAGAGGGTTGTGGGAAGTAGATAATGATGCAGGGTAGACACTGGTAATGTTCACTGAGCCGTGCCCGCAACACACAAGAACTGGGTGGCGTAATATATGGACCACCTTGTATAATGAGAGGCCGTAAGTGTGTGCTGACCCACAAACTTGCCATCAATGCCCAGTCATAACTATTACTGTGTCTTGTAGGAAGCACAAAGAAAACAGGCCACAGAATACCTCCTTGTCTCTCGTTCCTCCTACACAAACATACACGCCTTTCACTTTAACTTGACACAGAGTTTCATTTAAAGCATATGAGAATGTCACGCAGATCAGTAGCAGAAACAGCCAATACTACAGCCCAACATCCTCTCCACGGCACTCATGCGTGACTACCATCATATTCTAGTGATAACTATCGCTACTACTCGGCAAACCGTATGGAAACTATAAGCTATCTGTCTATCCATCTATCTATAGCCAGACGACTTAATCCCGTAAGAGGTGGCCACAAACAAGTCGCCTCTATGCCACCCTGTCCCCTGTCATTCTGCATCACTCCCCTTAATTCACACACACCCTCTCTCATATACATCCCAACTCCCTCCTCCACTTATAAGTAATACATTAAAACAACCGTGAATTACTGCCGCACAGGCTGAGCCGTAATCTTCTCCAACACAAACACGAAGGAGCTTTAAAGAACAGAAAACAATACCTTGATAGCAGAAGACACTAAGACCACAAGTACTGACAGCCTACACCAAGAAACATAACTAATTTCAGTCAGAGGCCAAGTGAATATGAGAGGCACACAGTTCATCACTTCAGCTCAAGATCCGTCCCACCTTTGTAACCTTATGTTGCATCAACCTCTCCACAAACAAAATCGAACAACCGCCCATCACTACACAGAGTATCTTTGCAACATATCCCCTCCTCCACCCGACTCTACACTTCCCAGACACATTCACAAACTCACAAACACCCCAGCCAGCCAAAACTTTCTATACCAAACACATACATAAACACACAGACACCCCAGCCAGCCAAAACTTTCTATACCAAACACATACATAAACACACAGACACCCCAGCCAGCCAAAACTTTCTATACCAAACACATACATAAACACCCCCCCCCCAGCCAGCCAAAACTTTCTATACCAAACACATACATAAACACACAGACACCCCGGCCAGCCAAAACTTTCTATACCAAACACATACATAAACACACAGACACCCCAGCCAGCCAAAACTTTCTACCAAACAGCATCCTTCATGTGCCACCACCAGCCATACACCCTTCAGACACTACCGAACCCAGAGACACGAGTACACCAACCTTCCCTGCTACAATACTAACACAAAATATAACACACATACAATCCCCTGTGATCATACTGCAAAGTGGCACCCCCACACCACAGCACACCCACTCACTTCCTGCACCACACCACCACAACACAGACAGTCCTTTAACATAACACAGGGTTCACATCCAGAGGAGCCTAAGATGTAACAAGAACAACAACAACAACTCAGGCCAAGTTAAAGTGAAACGAGTATAGTTACGAAAGGAAAATTATTTCAAGTTACTTTGTAAGCGCTTTGGGTGCACAAAGTTACAAGGCCACAGGGAACGGACTGCATACCGAGGGTTATAATACTGTGGCGGCTTAGGGGGCTTTATACCACCTTTTCTTCAGTGGTCTATTGTTCAAGCGAGCGAGCGTACAGAGCAAGCGAGCGAGAACACTATATGACATGGTATAAAAGGGTGGCATAGAACAGCGCCAAGACTGTGTTGTCTAGGGAACTATTAAAGCCACAACGGATCTGTGGACATCATTAGAAACCTAGTAAAAAAAAAAAAAACAACAGGAGTTACTTGAGGGACTTTTCTCAAAATTTGCTGCGCCAGTTCTGATCAAAGGAAAATAAAAGTACCAAACTGAGCACCAGAATCGAGTTATTTTAGAAGTTTTTAAAGCTACTGCAGATCTGTTCAGACAGCTGGAAAGCTTATGAAGAAGCAATTGGTACTACTTAAGTTAAATAGAACTTAGCTTTTAACATCAAGCGAGATGGATGGATGGATGGATGGATGGACGGATGGATGGACGGATGGGTGGACGGATGGATGGACGGATGGGTGGATGGATGGATGGATGGATAGGTGGATGTGGAATCGTGGATGCTTGGACCGATGGTAGAGTTCCTGCTGTTTTGTCCTGTCCTTCCACCTGCTGACAAAAATCATCATCAATATCATCATCATTATAATCATCATCATAATCATCATCATAATCATCATCATCATCGTAGTTGTCGTCCTCATTACCACCATCATCATCATCATTATTTACACCGTCATTCTCATTATCATTACCATTTTCATCATCATCATCATCATCATCATCATCTTCATCATATTATCATCATCACCTACCTATTTATCTATATCTGTTTACCTATAGCCAGACTCCTTAATCCCGTAAGGGGTGGCCACACGCAAATCGCCTTCATGATGTACTGTCCTCTACCATTTAGCTCAAGTATCGCAGTCATATGTTTCTACTCTTTCCCTCAATCTCATCGTCGGTCTCCCCCTCCCCCTCTACCCTTCCAACTCTACCCTTCCAAGTGCACTCTTCTAGTCATTTTCTTATTCGCCATCCTCTCCACATGGCCAAACCATCTGGAAGTGTTTCTCTTAACGCTTTCAGTCTCATCCACATCAGCATCACAACGCTCCTTCATCTGCCCATTTGTCTGTCTGTCTCTCTATGAAACTCCACATGCTCCTCTCAAGTAGCTCATTTCCACCGCTCTCACTCTTGACTTGTGTCCTTCCAGCAAGATCCAAGCTTCACTTCCATACTTTAAAGTGGGAATCACAGCATGCAGTGCCCTTTTTTTTCATACTTTCATCCTCAGTTCCCTCTTCCTAATTACTGCTTTTTAGAGAATAAGCAACCCTCCTTCCCTGACGCATCATTCCAGTCACTTCATCCTCTAATCTTCCATCCTTATTCATCACATTACATAAATACTTAAATGCACCCATATTCTTCCATTTCCTGACTATGCAGCCTCACTGTGCATTCTGAAACCTCATACGTTGAGATGTTAAAGCATCACCACCATCAGCATCAACATCATTATCACCATCAATATCATCACCATCAGCCTGTGACACACCACTGCATGATAAGGACCCTCTCACCTTTCTCCACTCTGATCCATTGATTGTTAGCCTGTTGCGTCCTTGCTCGGTAGATCTGCATCATATCATCTCTCCATCTTGTTCTCTGTGCACCTCTTCTTCTCACTCCATCTCTGGCTTGCCATTCAGTTACGCTCGCTCTCCTTCTGTTATCTCTTCTGTGAAAGACATGACCTGAGGTGTGTGTGTGGAGTTACCTGGAAACAAGCTCAGAATTACTAGATGCGGGAGCTTCAGGCCCCTTAGGTTAATCCCCTTGGTGTGGTGTGGTGTGGAAGGGTGGTTGGTGTGGTAAAGTTTGGGGTGGTGTGGTGTGGGGTGGTGTGGTGTGGGGTGGTGTGGTGTGGGGTTTTGTGGTGTGGGGTTTTGTGGTGTGGTATGGTATGGTATGGTATGGTATGGCGTGTTGTGGTGCTGTGCGGCTTCACTGTCCCTAAAATCTAGAGGAATGTAGAACCTCGTTCGAAAATCATTAGTGAGAAGCAGATGGACATGGCCGCTCTTTGATGTGCCCTGATAAAACGTAAACAAAACGTGTGTTGCATCCTCACAACTAAACCAATATAAATAAGGATAATTATTCCATTTAAATCATTCACGGTCCAGAGAAAGACCAAAACTGAGCTACTATTTCGGACACACATCCATCCCTTTCCTTGCGATAAATAAAGAGACAGTGAACAATGATTTTTGAAACCCATTGAGTGACCTTAGGAATCCAGTATGTTTTTTCAGAATATAGTGTAAATGTTTAGTATTTGTATGGCCAAGAAGAGCAATATCCCTGACCTCATTTGCACTCTTATGATATAAATAGTTCGAGTGTGAGGGAAATGCAGTACACACGCACGGACACACGCAAATACACACAAGCATGCGCGGACACACACACACACACACACACACACACACACACACACACACACACACACACTCTCTCTCTCTCTCTCTCTCTCTCTCTCTCTCTCTCTCTCTCTCTCTCTCTCCTACACACAGTCACGAACTACATTTGAAGAGAAACGAAAAACAAGAGATGACTCAGCCATAGACATGAAGATCGTCGCCGTCACCATCATCATCGTCATCACCATCATCATCGTTGTCGTAGTCGTCATCATCATCATCATCATCGTCATCATCATCATCATCATCGCCAGGAGCAACAGCGTCAATCACAGCAATCATCACAACCCTGTTAAAGAGTTACTACATAAGTTCCATCACCGTCATCATCATCATCATTATTATCCCAACTGCTTCATCATCATCACAATCACCATAATCTCGGTCCAGTTAGTTGGTTCAGGAGTTTCAACATCACTATCATCAGCAGCATCACTATCATCATTATCAATATCATCTCCGACAACCCTATTATCATCATCATCAGCCTGTGACACACCGCTGCAGGATAAGGACCCCTGTTCAATCTAACTTGGCGTAAAATTGCAATCTCTTTCTTAAATTTTGTGTTGTGACAAGGGGTTAACACTAGATTGATGCTAGTCACGAAGAAGGGACGTGGAAATGATGCAGAGCTGTATATTTGTCTAAATTTACCACTGCACTACGGGAAATCAGCTGCAAAAAAACGACGATCTCGGCCTAGGCAAATGAAGGAACAACACCATAATATACCTTGTGTGTGTGTGTGTGTGTGTGTGTGTGTGTGTGTGTGTGTGTGTGTGTGTGTGTGTGTGTGTGTGTGCGTGCGTGAGTTCGTGCATGCGTGCGTGTGTGTGCATGTGTGCGTGTGCATGTGTGTGTGTGTGTGTGTGTGTGTGTGTGTGTGTGTGTGTGTGTGTGTGTGTGTGTGTGTGTGTGTGTGTGTGTGCATGCGCTTCAGGACAAAATAATTTACATACAATAATTTTTTCCATCACATTGTCCCTCTCATATCTGAATCGCACTTATCAGTATACATTCAGGTCCCAAACTGTACTGTTGGGTGGACATGGACAAGGAGGCAGGCAAGCCTAGTCCACCAGTTTGATCGGCACGAGAATCTACAGGATGACACTCACACTGCTATTTCACTGGTCTGAGACACCAAGATTGAGGCGGTACAAGGCCTCCATCTCCCTCACACCAACAGCCCCCTTGTCTCATCAGAATTACGTCTAGTAGCCTCATAGGTAATATTTCTTTGGGCCATGATACTTCCTGGCTGTCAGTGCGATATCCTTGTGTCCTAATGTAGTCACCTTAATGGCTAAAAATAGCAAATATCCAACACTTACCTCAGAGGAATGATGCTACAGCAACACACATACACCCTCGCCCTTCCACTGTCATACGGCCACTAGCAAAAGTAGCCAAGTAGCGACGCCTACCAAGACGAGAGACTTGTCCAGCTACTTTTACAACCACTAGATGGTACCCGGGCCCTCTCATGGTAGGGGCAACTCTAGTATTTTATTCCAGGTACTGCTGGGCGATAGCATTCAGCTGAGAGTGAGTCATAAGAGTGTTAATACTGTCTCTGTTAACTCTCATGATCATACAGGTCTCTTTACCAGCCCTATCCAAAAATAAATTCTGTGTGTGTGTGTGTGTGTGTGTGTGTGTGTGTGTGTGTGTGTGTGTGTGTGTGTGTGTGTGTGTGTGTGTGTGTGTGTCGATAGCGGAGATACCTAATGTAAATGATATGTCATACCCAGTGATTCACGATGATGTAAACAGGGCTAACGATAACGCTGAATTGTTGTGTACTATATGTACTGATAACAGATTGGTTGTCACTAATAACCTCATGTATGCTGACAAACATTTTCCTGGTGATAAAACATATCGGAGACGCGGCACCTGGGTTTCGGAGGTGGATACATGTGTGGCGTCACCGTCTCTGAAAGACTATATGAGTGATTTTTCTGTGTTAAGGCGGGGTGACCTCCCTTCCGATCATGCCCCCATTACAGTAACAGTGACGTGTTCAGGCGTAGATTTGGACAGTCTCATGACGAGGGCGGGGTCGCTAGGGGATCACGCAGCCCTTCATGGAAATGCTGGCAAGACTTGTTTAATGAGAAAGTCACTCAGATTTAACAGAATAAAAAAAGAAGCATTTGTGAATAATATTATGCAAAGAGTACCTAATGAAGATTATGTAAATGTTGAAGCTTTTGAGAAGCGCATCACTGACGCTTTATACTCGTGTGCGGAGGACAATGTAGGCAGGGTAGACAGAGCAGTAGAGATAGGTGGTAGCAATCTTGGTAGGTGGGAGAGGCTGCTGGATGACGCTGATGACGCAAGAGTGTGGAGAGCAATTGATTGGAAAGGAGACTTTAACATGGACAGACCTGATGAAATCTTGTGCCCCAGTGATGAGGATTTTAAATTCCATTTTGAGTCTGTGCTGAACAGAGAGGATGTGAACAATGAGGTTGTAGATGAGGTGACAACTGATGTCACTATCCCCGTACTGGATGAGCCCATCTCGCCCGCACAGGTGCACCAACAAGTAATATATAATAATAATAATGACGTATAGAAAAGGGGGGGAAAGGAAGGAAGGGAAGAATGATTGTGTATATGTGATGAGTGTTATGCAACCAGGGCGACGACACGTGGTGGCAGGAACTAGGCCTTAGTTTAAACTCCCGGCCTTACTGAGAGCTCTGGTCCTGGTTGCATTGTGTAAGGTGCATGTGTGTGTGTGTGTGTGTGTGTGTGTGTGTGTGTGTGTGTTTATAAGTAGGAGAGGAAGAATTTAGACTAAGAGAAAGAGTGTCGGGGCTTAACCCAACGTGCTTGTGTTTGGTGTTGGGAAGGGGGGGGGTCTCGCACGTGCACTGTGTTGTTACTTAAGGACGGGAGGAGTGAATAGCTACGGCTTTCTCTGCCAAGCATTAGCTTATTGGCTGCCTCTCAGGTTCATCTGATTTTTCCGGCTCCAGGAGGCTGGGTTGGATGATAGGATACGGGTGTTAGGGTAAGGTGTTGCAGCCCTAGAGGGCTTGGGTAGGGGGATAAGGAAAGGGGAGGAGGTAGGGGAGAGGAGTGGAGGAAGGGGAGTCAGGGTAGGTTCTCTTGGGGGTGGGCGGAGTATTGGGCTGTAGCCGTGATCTTGATGGGGGGTGTAGGGGTGGTTCAGGGTCTGAGGCAGGATGCTGGATATGAGGATGGCGGGTTATTACGTGGCTGCCGTGATCTTGATAATGGGTGTAGGGGTGGTTTAGAGTCTTAAGTGAATTGCAGGGTGTGAACTAAGTAGTTGATTAATAAAAGGGTCAGTAATAAATAAACTATTGGTGCTTAAGTGAACCCTCAGCGAAACACGAACATGTTCCGCCCTTGCCATGACGCGAGACTGGTGTGCATTGGTACCCTGTGGGCAAGCCAGGCGCCGCGGAGCTGGGCGGCGTGCGTCTACACCCTACCTCTAACATTTGGTAACTGAGGTGGTGATCGTTGATTCGTTGGTGTGGCAGCGAGAAGCGGATGAAGAGGTAGACGGCCTGGCGCCATGCCTAATCGAAGCAGATGTACACTCCACCATACCAAGAGCGACACTGAGGGTCGCTGACTGGGCATGGGGGTTTTAAATGGGTTGAGGCAGACAGGTAGACGCCGCATTGGGGGCGGGGCTTGCAATAAAGAGAATTCCCACAAAATAAAGGGGAACCTTATGTAACTTTGACGAATCTTTATACCGTCCATTATCTTTTAGTTTTTTTTTTTCTCTCTCTCTTGTTCTTACGTTGCCTCATGTTAAAAGGTACTTTTATTTCTTAATGGCGGTGGTGCAATATACATTTCCATATGGCTCGACATGTGGACACTCAGTGGATTGTGTTTTCCATTCTTTCCAACTATATTTACAGTTTATCACATCTTTCCTGGCTTATTTCCCAGCGATATCTATACTGCATTCGGATTCTACACTAAGTTATTTCCTGCTTAATCAGTTGCTTTGTACTGTGACCGTTTCGTATCGTTTATAGAAGCTCCAATAAGATTGCATGCATCAGCCTTGGTCACATGATGGCTCTCCACGCTGCTTGATCTCTGGCAGCCTCCCTATTCAGTCCCTTATCCCTGAGGTCACACTCTATGACCTCGTCTCAGGTCTTTTTCGGTCTGCCTCTCGCAACCCTACCCCCGACGTTCACACTTCTTACTGTAGATCCATAATATCTGAATGTTTCTTGTCTGCTTCTTACCATTTGTAGAGGTTCCCTGTACTGTGTGTGTGTGTGTGTGTGTGTGTGTGTGTGTGTGTGTGTGTGTGTTCTTACCTAATTGTTCTTACCTAATTGTATCTTTACAGGAATGAGTCAAGCTCGTATTGTCCCGTGTCTTAGACCATATTTATCGTACATATCCTTAAATTTGTGAATTGTTTTGGCACACACTATTTCATTCGGTAGTGCATTCCACTGGTCAATTATTGCTCTATTTGGGAAACTAAATTTCCTTACGTCTTTATTGCCTCTCCTTTTATGCAGTTCTTTGCAGTGTTCTCTTACTGCTGCATCCCCATAGGTTATATACTCATTTATGTCTATTTTCTCCTTCCTTGATATGCATTTATATAGTATAATCATGTCTCCTCTTTTCCTTCTCTCCTGTAGTGTAAGTAGATTCAGTTTTTCTTCGTAGCTTAGATCCCTTAAGCTTGGTACCCATCTTGTAGCTGCCCTTTGAACTTTTTAAACTTATCTATGTGTTTTTTTAGATGAGGACTCCAGACTACTGACGCATACTCCAGGGTTGGTCTGATGAATGATGTTATTATCTTTCTTAATATGTCTTCACTTATGTGTGTGTGTGTGTGTGTGTGTGTGTGTGTGTGTGTGTTCTTACCTAATTGTATCTTTACAGGAATGAGTCAAGCTCGTACTGTCCAGTGTCTTAAACCATATTTATCGTACATATCCTTAAATTTGTGAATTGTTTTGGCACACACTATATCATTCGGTAGTGCATTCCATTGATCAATTGCTCTGTTTGGGAAACTGAATTTCCTTACGTTTTTATCACCTCTCTTCTTACGCAGTTTTTTGCAGTGTCCTCTTGCTGATGCTTCCCCATATGTTAAGTAATCATTTATGTCTATTTTCTCCTTCCCTGATATGCATTTATATAGCATTATCATGTCACCTCTTTTCCTTCTCTCCTGTAGTGTTGGTAGATTCAGTTTATTTAGTCTTTCTTCGTAGCTTAGATCCCTTAAGCTTGGTATCCATCTTGTAGCGGCCCTTTGAACTCTTTCAATCTTGTCTATGTGTTTTTTTGAGATGAGGACTCCAGACTACTGATGCATACTCCAGGATTGGTCTCATGAATGATGTTATTATCCTTCTTAGCATGTCTTCATTTATGTATGTGAATGCTATTCTCATATTTGCAAGCAGTGTATACATGTTCCGTACCTTCTCACTGATGTGGTCAGCCGGAGATAGTCTGTTATTGATAATCACACCTAGGTCCTTCTCTCTTTCTGATGTATGTAGGGTTTTATTTCCTAACGTATAATCCCAGTCAGGTCTTTTTCCACTTTTACCAAACTTGATTACATGACACTTGTCCACATTGAATTCCATTTGCCATGTATTACTCCGTTCATGAAGTTTATTTAATTCTTCTTGTAGCTCTTTACAAGAGTCTGTGTTAGTAATTCTCCTTTGTATTTTTCCATCATCTGCAAACATATTCAGATAGCTTTCATTTCCAGTGTTACTGTTTATATCATTTATATACACTAAAAACATGATTGGTGCCAGCACTGAGCCCTGTGTGGTACTCCACTAGTCACTTCTTTCCATGATGAGTAGTTTCCCCTTAGTACTGTTCTCATTTCTCTTTTTATGAGAAAATCTTTCATCCAACAAAACAGTTTGCCTTGAATTCCTCCTTGATGGTACACTTTCCATAAAAGTCTTTGGTTTGGTACTGTGTCAAATGCTTTCTTGTGTGTGTGTGTGTGTGTGTGTGTGTGTGTGTGTGTGTGTGTGTGTGTTTAGGGGTGTGTGAGATGTGTTTTGTAAGGATTTTTTTCTCTCTCTCTCTCCTTCTTTACTCCAGTTCATTTTACAAGTGCATATGTAAGTCTGATCATGTTCGTTCGTTCGTTGACGATTTCCTCCCGTATAGGGAGGGCCGGGCCTTACATTAGCCCAGTCGGTGGATTTTTGACTGAATTTCTTAGTTGGTTGTGTTGGCTGTATTTGAGGGGGAAGAAACCACCGTGGTGGTTCTGTATGGTCTTTTTTTTTTTTTTTTTTTTTTTTTTTTTTAGCTCACAGGTGCATCATATGCCTGCACACGTTGATGTATGAAAACATCCGCTCATGCAGGCACAAACACACGAGTGATTTTAGAGTGGGAGGGTATAATGGAACAGGTGACCAGGTGACCGTTAGGCGCGGGGATTAGCGGGGATTAACGGTACCTGAACCGTATGGAAGGGGGCATGGTGACTGAGACAGTTGTGGCTGCCTGACTGAGTGATTTTAAAAGGGTGGGGGGAAGTGTGCAGTGATGTTTGCTAGGGTTGTTATGGGTGTATTAGCAATCACTGCAGCAGCTGCTTGTTTAAGTGTCTCCTCGGGGCTGGCTGCCGTATTAATGCGAGGCGTATCTGGGTTGGGGAGATTGACAGGTTTGTTAAATTTATTGGTGTTTCGGCAGCTGAGAATATAGTGGAGAAACGGGAATGGGGTATCAGTGTTGCAGTTTTCACACGTGCTGGGTTGTGCCTCATTTGTGAGTATATGGGCTTTACACTTATATCCCAAGCGGAGGCGTCGTATATTTTTAAGTGTTCTGCTTTTGAATTTGTTAATAGTATTTATTGGCTCATATTTTGTAGCGGCAGCATACAATATTGCAGAAGGGGAGCCCGCCTGGACTTGATGCTCGTGTTCTGAGCGGTTGATTGTTGCTGCCTGCCTTTTAATTGTTCTTTTGATCTGAGTGAGGCTCGGTGTTATGTCAACCTGAACGTGTGAATATTCCGTGGCTTCTTTGGCTAGTTGGTCTGCCAATTCATTCCCTTTGATACCTACATGGCTGGGTATCCAATTAATTGTTATAGTTCCGCCAGCATCTCGTATTTTTTGCGCGGTGGCAATTATGTCAGTAATTAAATGAGTGTTATCAGACGGCTCCTGTTTTCTTAGCGTTTGTATTGCTCTGGCGGAGTCTGTATGGATGATTGTATGGGATGTTGGGTTGATGTCTAGGGCATCATCCATGGCGGTAAGAATTGCAATTAATTCAGTCTGGAGTGTAGAGGCTCCATCTGATACACGCAGGCCAAATGAGTGTTCTCGGCATACGACTGCCGCACCTGCTTTATTGTTATTCACAGAGCCGTCTGTATAGTAGGTTGATGAGTTGGGGGAGGTGAGGGAGGCAATTTGCATTAAGCTCTCTTGGCGTAATTGTTGTACGGGAGTGAGGGCTTTAGGGGGAGAGCTTGTAATGATAAGATTGAATAGAGGGGGATCCCAAGGAGGGCGGGGATGATACGCTACACTTGGTTCATCTGGGGGGAGATTTATGATGGGATTTAGATTAAAGGAGTGAATGGCTTTTGCGGCGCAGTGACTCCAGGTGTTGTTTTGGATGTCGGGGTGTAGGTTAGCAGCCGCCGTTAATCGTGTTGTAAGGGGGAGGGGGGAGTTTTTACGTGTAAGCTTGTCTGCCAAGCTAGCGACTCTTGCTTTGATTCTGATGTTAATAGATTCGATGTTGCACTCCATTCTGAGGTTGCAAAGCCGTGTCCACATTGGTGATCCCGTCATAATTCTTAGTGCCTCATTCTGTATAACCTCCAGTTTGTCGGCTAATTTTGGGTTGATGGTGGGTAAGGTAGGCGCTGCGTAATCAATAATAGATCTTATTGCCTGAATGTAGAAAAGACGTAAGACTTTAAATGAAGCTCCTTCACCTTTGCCAGCTAAAGATCTAAGGGCGTTGAGGCGTAATTTGGTGATATCTCGGAGGTATTTTATTTCTGTGTCAAAGGTGAGGTTTCTGTCCATGTATACCCCTAGGTACCGGTGGGTGTTGACGTACTCTATAAGAGAGTTACTGAGGAACAGCTGTTTTGGTGCGGTTGGAATTTTGATGGGGAGGGCCTTAGTTTTGAGTGGATTTATTTTTCAGGCCGAATTCTCTACATTTTTTATTCAGGATGTCTATTGCTTTTTTCGATTTCTGTGAGTAGGGCCAGCGATATATTACTAGAGTTATTTCATATGCATTACACAAAAGTCGAGCTCCTTGGCCCAGGTCGAGATGAAGGAGGCATTCAATTAATGTGTTAAAAAGGGTGGGGCTTATGATGCTTCCTTGTGGAGTGCCATTTGTGTGATTATATGCTTCTGAAAGATGGCCTTGGAACCTGACTTTGGCTTTGCGACCTGAGAAAAAGCTTTCAAGCCAGCGCAGAAGGTGACCCTTAACACCCTTGCTTGCAAGGGTGGCAAGGATGGCCTCGGGACATGCCAGCTCAAAAGCTTTTTCCAGGTCTATGAAAATGGCTAGGCCTTTACCTCCCCTGAGCTCTGATAAAAATGAGCTAAGGTATTCAGCTGTGCCCTTGCCTTTTGTGAAGGCGAAGATGTGGCTATGTGGTGATGGGGTGACCCAGTCAAGGCGGCTTTTAACCATTCTTTCTGTGGTTTTGGAGAGACAACTAAGAAGAGAGATGGGTCTGTAGGTGGTGGGATCGAGAGGCTTGGGGATGGGATGGATTATAGCCTCCTTCCATTGAGATGGAATAATGCCTAAATGCCACGAGTGATTGATGAGGTCCAGAAAGGCTGTTTTAGCAGTGTTCCCCGCATGATTAATCATGGAATATGTAATTCTCTGATCATGTATGTCTGCCTGATTCGCCACGGCTACAATATATCATCTTGCCTGGTCGCTTGCCTGCTCGTTACTTACAGCCTCGTATCTGCATAATGAACCATGAAATATTGTAACTGGCTGACCGTGGCAGGACAACGAGAGATAAAGAGGGGGGATAAGAGAAAAAGAGCAGAGAGTAAAAGCAAAAAGAACAGAGAATGAGATAAAGAGAGCAGAGACTGAAACAAAGCGCATAAAGGCAGAATGGGGCCAGAAAAAGTGAAAAAAAAACGAAGAACGAAAAAAAGAACACAGGATAACAATAATATAGACTTAGATAGGAAGTTCGGAGGCTGATGAGGACTATGAGGAGTGCTACAGTATAAGCAGACGAGACTACGTGGTTCAGAGGCTGATGAAGGCTGTGAGAAGACCATGAATGATTTGAGAGAGTTGTCATTGTATAATCAGACAGGACTTGTACAACTCCCAATATGGTGTGTGTAATCAGCAGAACAAAGCCTTGCACGAGGGAGGTCGGAAGCTACAAACGTGCTATTGACCAATTACCAATAGGAGGAGTGTAATAGATAATAAACACCCGTGCACGAGAGGGAGGTAGGAGGCTTTAAAAACATACCATTGACAGATTACCAATAGGACGAGTTTAATAAACACCGATGTAAAACACACGAATAAACATCGATGCCTGAGAGGTGGGGAGCTGTAAACATATACCAGTGATGTCACCAACTGGACGAGCGTAATAGACAGTAAACACCCTTACTTGAGAGGAGGCGGAAATCTTTAGAAACATTCCAGTGAAATATTAACCTTCATATTAAGCAAAGCACTGAGATATCTATTAACGCTTGCCATAAAAGACTGAACCTGAGTCTGTTATCTCGCAGCCACATACGATAAGACATAAAACAAGGCATATCCAACGACTTTCAGTACAGCAACGTCTCTTCAACCTTATTCTTACTTCAGACGACTTTATTCAACTTGGGCAAGATATCTGCTAATGAAACTTGGGCAGGATATCTGGTACACAAGGCTGTATCTACAGCCATCTTTCTAGTTCTAGTATTTTCCACGAAGCTCTTATACTGTACAATCATCCAGAGAGAGCTAAATAAACAAAAAACATATGCTATACTGAGGAAAGGGCAATTGTAACTATAAAGGGCGGTATTCTTAAGCAGTCCACCCTCAGTCACACGAGAAGTGAAACATACAAACACAAAGTTTCAGTCACACAAGGCACACACAAAATATATAAAATAGACGAAACACGAAGCGAGCACACACACACACACACACACACACACACACACACACACACACACAAAACCACGCCCACCTCCTGTGATATTTGACTTTGGAAGGACGGACCAACAATAGACCGTAATGCATAAACCAATTTATATAGACCTAGTCTCAACTAACCTATCTATATTTACTCTAACTGAACCCTGCCTAACCTCGAATGACCTAATCCAACCCAAATTAACCCAACCTAATATAACTTAACCTCATCTAACCCAGTCTAATTGTTTTTAACCTCACAATCTCATGTAACCTCCACATACCTAACCTAACCAATTCTGACGCAGCCTAACCGCATCTAACCCTACCTAATCCTACCCAGTCTCACTTAACCATACCATACCCGACCTAACCCAACTCAGTCAAGCCTAAAATGACCTAATCCAACCGAACCTAACCCAGCCTAACCCAACCAAATAAAACCCAACCCAAAACCTATCAAAACCGACGTATTCTAAAGCAATCTAACCTAATCCGTCTATATCTAGTCGAACTGAAGCCAACCCAACCAAAAATTACCTAATCAGACCAAACCCTGCCCAAAGTGACCTAACCTAACTTTCGGTCGCCCATGAAATCGCTTTATAAGAAATTATGCTCTCTGAAAGTCTACGGGTGTAACAGTCCAAGTTTCGCCTGTTCTGTGTACATAAGTTTGTGTGTTTGTGTGTGTGTTTATTTAGGAGTGTCTGAGATGTGTACTACAGGGAAAAATTTACACTTTCTCTCTCTCTCTCTCTCTCTCTCTCTCTCTCTCTCTCTCTCTCTCTCTCTCTCTCTCGTGTTAAAAAATTGGGTACACAATCGGCACGATGCGTCCTTCTAATGCAGTACAGACAAAAAACGAGAGAGAGAGAGAGAGAGAGAGAATCCTCCCGTAGATAATTAGGGCCAACTGCTAGTGTTGTGTTGAATGGAAGAGGCAGTACATAACAGCCCTCCCTCCCGCCCTCCTTCCTACCTCCTGTTTATAATCCTCTGTTGTTTTTTCTATTGTTTTGGCCCACTGTTACAGTCAAAACAAAAGACAATGACCAGAAATGACTCCCGTAGTGTCCAACGCTCTGTCAGATAGAGGAGACAATCAAGGCAATCAACACAGCCTGATCTCCTGCCCTCCTTGTTGTCTTTTGTTTTTAAGGCCCTACTGTTTTTCGTATATTGTTTTTCTGGCCCAGTGGTGCTTTTTCCTGTACATTGCTTTGGTGTGTGTTTTGTAATGTGGCCTAAAACTTGAGTCCCTTCCACTTGGTACTCTGTCTGAGGGTTAAGTGACTGGATGTGTTTTGTTCCTATTTCTGTCTGCATCCTCGTACTCTCTCTCTCTCTCTCTCTCTCTCTCACACACACACACACACACACACACACACACACACACACAAGGATAGGATACTTTTCTTAAGTGGGCGAATCGAGTGAGAATACTTCAGCTAAAATTTGGTATCAATAAGTAAAACTCTTGCCCAGTATGGCTTGTAAAATTGCCCTGCTTTGAGGAACACCAAAGCACTGTCTCCTTTCCAGCTATTGAACTCTCTCTCTCTCTCTCTCTCTCTCTCTCTCTCTCTTTTCTATAGCCGAGAAACACCCAAAGCTTTTCCGCTAGACAAGAACAGAGCATCATTATTTTTTCTCTGCTCAGCTGTTGTGCCGATCATGGCATGTCGTGGCTTTCTTAAGGGTTATATCAAGACCTGCCACTTCAAGCAGACCCTCTTAACTAAATAAAATCGTCTGGAAATAGCTAGAATAATAAAATGTCAGGGAACAAGAGGGTTAATACTCAGACAATATTTTCAGCTCTGGAAAGAAGTAAACACATGACACCATAGCCTAAGTACGGGTCACTGAGCATAAAAGGGCACTGGGGTTGAGGTGTGTGTGTGTGTGTGTGTGTGTGTGTGTGTGTGTGTGTGTGTGTGTGTGTGTGTGTGTGTGTGAAAGTGTATTTGTGTAACAGAACTATACAGCCAGACACAAAAAATTCACCCAATATTTCACCTCATCTCTTCTACTTTTTACTTCCCTCTGTTGCCTAATATTCCTAAGCTGGGAGAGGCTTCGTATGCTTCTCCCCCTAATCATTCCCTCTGATACAATACAGGAAAGTGACGGATTTCCCCCGCACACACCCTCTCTCTCTCTCTCTCTCTCTCTCTCTCTCTCTCTCTCTCTCTCTCTCTCTCTAAGTGTTAAGTGGGAGCAGCAGAATACCAGGCAGAACTTTTATGTCTCTTAAGTGTACCTCGTTTCATTGTTGTTGTTGTTGTGATATTTGCCTCACAACATGGTGAGGACACGGGCAAACATAGAGCCCGTCAGAGAAGTGGCATAAAGTAGCTCTCAAACGAGAGCATAGCGGTGACAAAAACTGCAAGACGAAGCAGCAAGGCAGGACAAGATCAGGAGTGGCTCAGCAGTTACGAGAGCAGTCTGGTGGCGATATAGTTGACGAGGGCAGCACGTGGTGGATCAAACCCGATGCCCTCACGGATGGCGGCTTCCTCAGATGGAGAGAGGGAGTTGGAGATGTATGCCTCACGGATCTTCTGATACAAAGTCTGGTAGACGAGAGGCAGTGTATCTTTGTCGTTGATCGGATCCGTGAGGCAGAAGAGTAGCTCTTCCAGGTCCGCATCCGTGCGGGCATCGAAATCACGAGTCCCTGAGAGTGGTGGAAGGAAGGCCTCGATCCGGCGAGCAACGGAGGAGGGGTCGCTCTTGGTCTTTCCCCCTTTCTTCTTTTGTTTCTTCCTCTTCTCCTTAGGTGGAGGGGGAGAAGAAGAGAGAGCGATGGCGGCAGGCGGTGGTGAAGGTGGAAGAGGCTCCTCCACTTCGTCAGGAGCAGATAGAGAGGGCACGGAGGAGGGCTCCGCTGCTTCCAGATGTACTAGAGGGACGGGGGACGAGACACGCTCCTCCTCAGCTCCTGACGAAGGAAGGCGGACCTCCACGACAGTCTCCCCATGCTCAATATCCATGGCCTGTGACGGTTCCGGGTCGGTGATCGAAGGTTCAATGGTTGTGGCGCCAGTCGTCCGGTTGAGAGGGCATCCAAACACAGCCGTTTTCGCGGTGTCGTGCGAGGTGGTAGTGGTGCTGTCGCTGGGCCTGACGCTCCTGACGAGGGGGAGACGAGGATCGCGGGTGAAGCTTCGGGGAATAGCAAGGCGTGGAAGGCCGTTCTCCTCAAAGATCTGAGGAAGGAGAACAGCCAGAACCGCCTTGCTACCCCACTAAAAGCCTCAGCCGTGGCGATACACATCGCAACGAGTGTGTTTGTGTTGCCAGCACTTTCAGGACCCTTTGGCTGGCGTCTCTGGGCAGGGTGACGCCGCCGTGCACGGGCAGAGCCCTGCACAGCAACACCACCCGGCCCAGTGACGTCCTTAGCCTCGGGACCCTTGGAAGCCTGTACAACACCAAACTCCACCGTCTCTCCCTCGGCAAGTGAGCGCTGGAAATGCCGTGGATTTGGTGCAACGATCCCAGAAGCGTGCACGAAAACATCAGCGACAGTGTCCCGGCGTTTGATGAAACCGTAACACGATCTCACGTTGAACCAATTCACGGTTCCCTGGATGGAAGTGGCTCCTGGCGGCACGGATCTGCTGTTTGGTGCCCCCCTCAACGGGTCGCAGGCACGAGCAGAGTCGCTGGAAGTCTCGGGCATAGTGACGACTGGCCAGGCCAAGCTATGCAAGAGGAGTGCTCTTTTCATTCACTGTCCTAGAATTCGAGGATTGAGGGTGTGCGGTGTGGCTAACGTGGTACACAACCCTTTCACTACGAGTACTGTAATCTTATTCGTGCAATCTCCAGACGATTTTATCCAGCTTAAAGGGGATTTGTCGAACTGGAGGGGTTATATCTAGCCTTCATTAACCCCTTCGCCACTAAGGGTCTTTTCCAAGTTTAAAATCGTCTTGAGAGAGAGAGAGACAGACAGACAGAGACAGAGACAGACAGAGAGACAGAAATAGACAGACAGAATTAAAATAAAACTGTGTCATCGGACTGAAGGAGTTAACCAGTTTCTATGACCAACGCCAGACGATTTTATTCAGCCGAGGGACAATTTTTTTTTTTTTTAAGCATGGAAGAAGGAACTGCGGCTAAACGGTGGAAAACTATCTCTTATAAACTTTTTTTTTCCTTTTCCGTGATAACAAATTTAACCCTTTCAATTCGGCGGGGTATTTTTTTATGCATTCGTGCTGGAGAGCAGATTTGACTAGTAACCAAGGAGACTCATTTCTATCTCTTAACTGAGGCCCACTGAATTTCACGCAACCACGACTTAGCATTCTCTTTGTGGGAGTGGTCTGGTTCCGTCAGATGAAAACAGACTATAATAACAAGAATAAACTTAAAAAAAAGAATGGACATCAGCGGGATTCAAGGCATTAACCCGGGAAGATTTCACTCAGTAGCGGGAAATTCGCACGTATAGTAACAACGTGACTGAATCTGGCACCTCCCCGGACTCCCAGATACGATAGGATCACGTCTTTTCCGTTTTATTCTCGCTGGGCAGAAGAGAGCGAGGTGGAGGGGTGCTGTCAGGTGAACCCGTCTGACCTACGCTGAATACGTGGTTAGAAAGTCTCCATTAACCCCTTCTATATGCAAGCGTTTTTCAGTGTCGGTATATCGACCAGAAAGTCTCTATTAATCCCATCTATATGCAAACGTTATTCGGTATCTGTAAATTTGTTAGAAGGCCCCCATTAAGTGGACCCATAGCTAGTTGCAAGGTATTTGGCCATAGCACTTTAATCTGGTCGTGTGTATGATGATGATAATGACTGATGATTTGATTCTGCACAGCCATGACCAAGAGTTCATCGGAATTTCTCAGCCAGCATTGGGTCGTATCTTGCGTATTTCTCTTTCCTCCCCAGAGACAGGGAATATCCTTCCTTCCCATACTCTTTTCTTGTGTACGTCATATTGCTATCACATAGAAATAGTTCATGTAACAGCCCACATTGCCACAACAGGTAGGGAATGTGGGCAAACTTTCTGTCCTGTACCACACCACTCTGAGATTTTAACCTTCCTGTATTGCAACGTAGTATATTGATGATGTGAGCTTAAAGCAAGGTACTGTGTTAGTACTGTCCTTGGGTGATGATGGGAACGGTGAGACTTGCACGGAACCACTTTGATTTTGCTAGTACTGGCCAGAACTACTGATGATAAGGGTTCGTTATTGCTTGTGTTAGTTCTTGGTGATGACGGCAACCTGTTGCAAGGCAAAAAAGTCAACTTTTCTCCTCGGTCTGTAACTTTAAAAGGTAGTAAAGGAGAGATGACTGAGACAGCGTGATCGAGTTATAGTGTCCAGTCACTAGGCGTACAACGTATCCGAGAGGGCAAGGGTAAATTTGTGACCCTTATTTTCTGCAGCATTTGTCGTTGTTTTGGCAGATATCTGGTACCACTGGAAAACAGCCTTCACGACAGTTTAAATATGTGAAGCAGAGAGATTTAAGGTAACTATAAATTAAACTTCTAAAAATAACTCGTAAAAAGTACCCTAGCGGTGCAGGTGGCCGGCCTTCTCCCGGCTGTTTGTCTTTACTTGGCACGGACGAGTACATCATATTATCTGGCTGGTGGAGAGAGAGAGAGAGAGAGAGAGAGAGAGAGAGAAGGCTCCATTTCTCACATCGTAAAGTGGAAGGTAATCTCTCTCTCTCCTTACACCCTAGATAGATTGAAAGATAGATAGATGAGCAAAGATTAGTTTGCCCCTTCTACCCTAGAGCAATATAGTCTCCGTCATAACCATTGCGAGAACATCACTTCAATTTTCCTTCTCGTTACCGCCAGACGATTTTATTCAGCTTAGGAAGGATGACCTCGAATAAAAGCTTTTCGCGGTCACCTACATTCCAGTTCACGGTACTCTGAATGACAGTGGTAGCGTACGAGCCAAAATCCACCATCATTAGTCTACAGTATAGCCCTTGTTACGGTATATTTCCCTGGTGTGCTTGTAAGTGTGCTGTCGCCTTTTGTTCCATATTACAGGTTGCAGTGTAGACTTCGGAGCTCCCTTTTCTCAGCGATTTATTGCGTGTATTGCACCTCGGCCTCTTACTGGATGTTATTAGGAAGAGTTGTTGTTTGTTTCTCGCTTTTTTCAGCTGGAATAATCCCTTCAGTAGGAGAGGCTTTATGTTAGAAAATAAAGCAGCGTAAAAAAACGTAAATTCTGGTTAAAGAGGATCATGATGACCATTGTATTGTAATTGGGAACGCGAAGGGGAAGTCAAGTACTGTCCTATGATTTGACGGTAATTAAAGGGACACCTGTAATTAAAGGTGATTAGCCCACATCCCTCACTGCAGAGTACGGAAAGGTGGAGACGTGTCCTATCCTCATCAGGTATTTCAAAAAATTGTCGTAACCAATAGGGAGCTTGTCTTTACATTTGCGCTTTCAATTTTAATACTCGAATCCTGGCTGCAGCATCCAAGGTGACGTCCTGTTTATTCTTGTTGTTACCAGGCGA
>NC_136963.1:180000-273991 GCF_032717465.1 Coenobita brevimanus | reverse complement strand
GGGACTACGAGAGGGTGTGAGATTGCATAAGGATCGTAACACACACACACACACACACACACACACACACACACACAGGAGACAAAATATCCTCGATCTGAAGGAGTCCATTGTATAAAGAATGAAATTTCTTAAGGAATATACAATGAAAATATGACGTACTCAATATGATGATGAGAGTGATCCAAGCTGGCGCCTTCCTCCTTACCTGGGGAGACAATAAATAAATAAATAAATAAATAGACAGGAATAAAAATGTTTGAGTGAATGAAGGTAAGAAATTAAGAAGTATTTAAAAAGGACCTTAGCCTTCTAATGATCAAGACCGCTGTGGTGCTTCATTACAGCTAACGTTAAGCTATTTTTATTTAGCTGAATAAGTTCATAGGAGCCACAACCTTAATATTTTTTCTAGTTAATGTCAGGGGATGTTACAAGACTGAGAGAGAGAGAGAGAGAGAGAGAGAGGCTGAGTGAGTCATGAGGGGCTGGGAGTGTGAGTCATGAGGGGCTGAGAGTGAGTCATGAGGGACTGAGAGTGAGTCATGAGGGGCTGACGGGAGTCATGCATGGGCTGAGAGTGAGTCGCGAGGGCCTCGACGGGAGTCATGAGGGGCTGAGAGTGAGCCATGATGCATAGAGTGAGCTGGCATAAGGGGCTGAGAGTGAGTCCAGGAAGGGCATAGAGTGAGTCATAAGGGGCTGAGAGTGAGCTTCAGCAGGGGCTGAGTGAGCTGCGAGGGGCTGAGGGTGAGTCATGAGGAAGGGGGATGAGAGTGTTTTTAATGTCATCACGTTGTCTATTACTCTTTTCCGCCGCCTAACGTGAGAGAGAGAGAGAGAGAGAGAGAGAGAGAGAGAGAGAGAGAGAGAGAGCAATTACAAAATAACAACAATATAACCTTTATTGATGGACAGATTTTTAAGGCCAGTACTTTCGTCGTTTAAGGAAGCTCCCTAACACCTTTCCTAAGCGATTTATTCATTTTATTTCACCTTACTGTCCTATTCTGTTATTTAGATCTTTCTTCTATCGTCTCACTTTATATATATATATATATATATATATATATATATATATATATATATATATATATATATATATATATATATGGCGTAAACGAGTATATTAACCAGATATCCAAAAATAAATAACCAAGGAACACATGTTAGGGAGCTTCCTTACCCGACGAGAGTACTACCTAAGAAATGTGCAGGGGACACACACACACACACACACACACACACGAAGTCGCTAAAGAACCTTGGCGCTTATTTTGATAACAATACAATATATTGTTTAACAGACAAGTCAGTGACACAAGTTAAAATATTTTCAGTGTAATAATGTATAATAATCGCAGAAAGGATAACTTCAATTAGAAGACAAGGATAACTGTCGTACAACCTCTCATATAGCTATTTATCAGAATCAGGATAGTGCATGGAACAAAACATAACTACAGCGTGTTCAGACACTGCAGAACTTTGCTGCAAAAGTTGCAGTATTAGGTGCTACCAAAAATGACCATGTTACACCATATATATATATATATATATATATATATATATATAAGGAACCAGAATGGCTCCAAATTAACCAGATGTATCTATATATGTATGATTTAGGTTGTATAGTGTTCAACATCGTACACAAAAGACTACCTGATTATTATTCTCACCTCCTACAGTAAGTTAAATCTACAGTGTTAACACAAGGCAACAACAACAACTCTTATGTTCCCTAAATTTGCAATGGTATGTGGGACAAGGTTTTTCCAGGTGGCTGGACCAAAATTTCTGAAACAGTCTCCCATGTAATATAAGGAATGTTAATAGCATATCTTCTTTTAGGAAGCACCTGAAACATTGCCTTTTTAGTAACCAATCTGCATCAGTAATGTCTATATTAGATGTTAACTACTACAGTATTCTCGATTGTTATACTTGGACAAAATAGTTGCCATATTCACATTGTCAGTTGCATATTTACATTAAATTTAAGTAATCTGTAATTTATCTTAGTGATTGTTTTCTCATCCATAGAATAACCACGGTATTAATGGAAAATAAACTCTGATTCTCATTCCGATTCCCCCTTCCCCTCCCCTCCACCATCCACTCCAACTCCACGCTTACTCCCACACACCTTCCACCTTCCATCTTAACAGCCTCGAGACTGGACACATTAGGGAAATCAAATTACGGGGCTCTATCTACATTCAAGGGCCTTCTCCATTTCCGCCTGCCTCTGAAACAAGAAGTTGGGTCGGCTTTACGCGTAAGTGTTACCGGCAAAAGACCCCCACTGCCCACCCACAAGCACACACATGCATACATACATTCTTTTAATGTAATTAAAAAAAAAAAAAAAACAATGGCAAGAAGTCTCAATAGGGTGAAGTCAAAGGCTTTCCGTCTCAACAACTCTCCTTCTCTTACTGGTTCCCTTCAACCTCTGTCTCTTCGTCGCAGTGTTGCATCTTTATCTCTTTTCTATCACACCTTCAGTGGTCGCTGCTCCTCTGAACTGTCTACTTGCATCCCTTCACCTCTACGGTAGTTTTCCGTCCAACTCTTTAATGCAAGAGTTAACTGTTGGTTCCCAGTCCTTCATTTATGCAACAAGTCAACTCTGGAACTGTCTTCCTCTGTCTGTATTTCCTTACTTCCTATAGATCTCCAGTCTTTCAAACGAAGTGTGTCCAGGCATCTCGGAAATGAACGGATCTTGAATTTGGCCTCTCTTTTGTATTGTTTTTGTTTTTTTCTCGGGAGCAACATTGCAGGCCTCTGGCCTTTGGTTCCTTCTTTCTAGCATAAAAAAAAAAAAAAGTGTTCCCCCCAAGAAAAAATATAAAGGTAACAGAGTCAAATTCATTCGAGATGTCTGAACACACTGCGTTTCAAAGACTGGAGTTGTAGGCAGTAGGATATACACTAAGTCTATTAATGCCAGTCGGATCACTTGCTTCTAAAACTCGTCCAAGTTGGCGCTGGGGGCGGAGCATCAAGTGACGTCGACTGGCTGACATGAACGGATTATGAAACCCCAGTTGGTTCAGTTAATTCCTTATTCATGGTGGTGAGTGTATGCTTGCTCCACTCACCAGATCATGACACATATTCAGTCCGCAGATGTGAGGGAAGGGATTGAAATGTGTGAGGGAAGGTGTGGGGGTGTATGGGAAGGTGTAGGGGTGTGAGGGAAGGTGTAGGGGTGTGAGGGAACCTACTGCTATATCATAGGGTTAAACGAGTCCGCACTTCTTCCCCTCTTCTTCGTTTTCCCTTATTATAAATGTTTAATTTGAGTCTGCCTATTTAGCACTTTCCCTTACGGCTTAAGCCAACTGACGTCACACACAAGCCACGCCTCCCTGCGCCCTGATGGAAAGTGAACCGACTTGGCATTAGTAAACTTAGGATATACAGATGGAGGAAGACATTTCCAGAGCTGACCTGTTGCTACACGAAGGGCTGGGAGTAACGATTAACTCTTGCATTGGAAAGTTGGACAGAAATGGGATGAGTGTTTGCTGTTATACAGGTGTTACAGACTCGCCAGAAAAAGGATGGGATGTGGCACATGAAGTTCAGGCACCCACGGTGACCATTGAAGTAGCGACAGAAAAGAGATACCGTAAAGATGTAACAATGTGGTGAAGAGATAGGGAGGTTGAAGGGTGTCAGTAGGAGAAGAGTTAAGGAGACGAAATGCCTTTGACTCCACCTTGTTGAGAAGAGCTGTATGTGGGGAACTCCTCCCCACACATGGGTGTTGTACTCTACACAGGGGCCAATAAACCCCCTGTACAAAGTCAACAACTGTGCAGGGGTAGAGAAGACAGGGAGGCGGCTTAACACACCTAACCTCTTGGAAACATATTTTACAAGAGAAGCAATATAATTCCTTTCGAAGACAAATCATGAAAGAATGAAACCCTAAGCATATTCAAAGATGGTGCAGTACTGAATTGGATATTACCGTATTAATAATATATTCTAACAGATCCTCAAAAAACACTTAACGTACGTGATCACGCACGTACGTATGCACAATACATAAACACACATGAATTCATAATTACACACATACCCTCCCCCCACGCGCACACATCCGCACACAAAAAAACGGATAGGAAAGGCAATGGCATGTGGAAGGATGAAAAGGATAGGAAAGGTGGTGGAATGCGGAAGGACGAGACGGAAAGGAATGATGGAATGCGGACGGAAGGAAGATGATGGAGTGTGGGAGGATCGAACGGATAGGAAGGAGGATAGATGAGTGTCGGAAGAAAATGATAGGAGGGTGACAGAGGGTGAGAGATCCGGAAGATGGAAGTGGGCAGAGAGGAGGATGGATGAAATGGATAGAAAGGAGATATGGATGAAAAGAATGACAGTGATGAAAATTAATATTAATGTTTAAAGCGACTGAACAGGAGGATGGATGTCGAAAGGAGCAATTTTTATTTTTTTTTATTTTTTATTTTTTTAATGTGCTCGACTCCGGGCATAAGCTTCACAGCCTGGTCCCAAGGCACAGTAGTCCTCATACGTATCATACACCTCTGCATGTCACCACTTCGGCGCTAACGCCCACTGTCCGTATTGAATACATGCTAGGGCTGTCTCATACAGGACTGGTGTGTTGGTATTAGCGGGAGTAGTTTTACGACATGTCGGCGGGTCTTCTGGTAGATCAGTAAAGTCTGCTTTACATGAAATCTGTGTGCCTTAAATTGTTCCCTGCCCCAGCCGGGATCTGAACCTGGGTCCGGCAAGACCGCAGGTCACCTCTCTACCGATTGAGCCACCGCCTCCCCGAATAACACACAAGGGGTGATAAAATGTAAACAGACTAATTAGATGGAAGGGTGATGGAGTATTAGAGAGAAGGAGGACATAAAGGCTAGGAAAGGAGGGTGGAAGGGTGTGCTGGACAGGAGAGGTGGTGGAGGGAGAGGTGATGGTGTGTACGAGTAATCTCTTCCATCATTCTCTCAGCAGTCATTATCTACATAGGGACAAGCCAATTAAGAAACTTGAGATGCCGAAATAAAAAACAGCCATTTCGTTGGCACAGGAGCCTCCGTTGCACCTCTTCCGCTGTGATTTATTCTTCATCTGATACGTCTTAACGCCATACTCTCTCTCTCTCTCTCTCTCTCTCTCTGGCGCTAACACACCATCTCACCCCCACTCACTTCCTGTTCCTCGGCATCTCACTTCCATCACCTCTCAGATCGTATTCCATGCGGTTAAGGAAGCTCCCTAACATCCCTTTCTTACCGATTTAGTTTTTGGATACAGCTGGCTTACGTCTCTTTGTTCGTTATTTACGTAAAGTATGGTGATAATATGATGATTTGGGGTAACACAGAAGAGGGCGGCATGGTGCAATTAGCAAACTAAATCGCTTAGGAACAGGTTTAGGGAGCTTCCTTAACCAAGTAGAATAGGGAACTTCATTCCAACCTCCTGCATATCCTCCACATCCAGCAACACAGGAAGAGGGGATGGAAGCTCGCATTAAAGATGACATAGAAGGCTTCGCAATGCCTCTTCCTTAGCGATTTATTTTGTACTAGCAGGGGTACCCGGCGTTGCCGGGCCAAAAAGGCGAACACTCTACCAGTGACCTCAAATGACCCAGATCTGAATTTTGACCCCCCTAAAACCATCGTTGGGTCACTGATTCAGAATTGGTCTGAGGGTCTCCGGCCCTTGGTTTGGGCGTGATTGAAGTAATAAACAAACAAACAACGCGACTCTTTTATATATACAGATACTACACCTCTGCTTTCTATCATATGTTATTAATATCTTTTAAAATCGCTTTACTTTGCATCAATAACATAAAAGATGGGGATATGGAAGGGCATTCTTCCTCATACTCTCTCTCTCTCTCTCTCTCTCTCTCTCTCTCTCCAAACCATTAGTCTAAGCCCACACTTAGCACTCACTCGCTTGGTTAGTCACAGCAATATACATAATTAGCCTCATCTCCATTCACCCTCCCCTACGATACAACACCATACATTCACCATTGTGTTTTTTTCTTATGTCATCTGGTCTTCTGGTGGTCAGAATAAAGGAGAGAGAGAGAGAGAGAGAGAGAGAGAGAGAGAAATGCAATGTTGACCTGCTGTTTACATATGCGACTCTGAGTAGTATTCTTGCAACAACAGCATCAGATCGACTGGAGAGATTTTTGGTGTGAATGAACATAAAAGTGCCATGAGAGATGGATAGACTGAGATAGATAGACACATAGACAGACAGAAAAAGTGACAAATATGGCCAGACTGAGAAAATGATTATCTACTGATACACTGATAGATAAATAGTTAGACATACACTGATAGATAGATATACAGAAAAATAAAGACAAAGATGGACAGACCGATATATAGATAGATAGATAGATAGCCAGATAGATGGGTAGACAGGCAGACAGAGGGACAAAATGGATGGACTATTAGCCTGGTAAATAAAGACAGACTGATTGATATATAGACAGATAGACAGACAGATAGAAATAGAAATATAAAGACAGATAGACAGACAGACAGAAATAGAAATATAAAGACAGAAACAGACAGACGCAAAGATAGAGAGATCAGACAAATATAGAGAGACAGACACAGTTACATACATAGTACAGACATATACACAGATAATACAGTCATATACAGATAGCCAGATATATAGAGAGATACTCAGACAAACAGACAGACGCAGACACACTGGATGAGAGATTTGATATATATAAAACTAGACAGAAAGATAGACAGATAGATAGATAAATCGATAGATAGATTGAGATGGACAAATGGGCACAGACAGGCAGATGGACAGGCAGACAGATAAACAGAGGCACACAGACAAATACAAATAGATAAATGACCAGACAGATAAATACCTTCATAGGCAGAGATACTGATACAAACAGACACCCAGCCAACCTATCCTATATTTGAACCCTGGGGACCGCAGGGCAAGGGATGTCCTGAGCCAAAAGTGTCATGTCTAGGTAGGAAGGACACACACACACACACACACACACACACACACACACACACACAAGGATTCACCCACTCCACCGATCCGTGAAGGTAGGACACATACAAGATAGGGAAGGAAGGATACATATAAGGTACTAGTGGTGGTGGGAGGAAAATGATACGTAGATTAAACTATTTACACTTAATTACATTCTCTCTCTCTCTCTCTCTCTCTCTCTCTCTCTCTCTCTCTCTCTCTCTCTCTCACAACACAACCCCTGCCCCTGCCGGACTCCTTAAATAACTCCAGGTTATACACTCGACACCCCGCCTTCTCTGTTAAAGTCAACCCTTCTGCCTAGTTGAGAGATGTCTATGGTCTGGCTCTTCACCTCCCCCTTTCTCTACTTCCCTCCCTCCCTCTCTCTCCACATTTCTTCCTTCTATACTTCTCCCTCCAGCCCTACCAAACCTTCTCTCTCTCTTCCCTTCCCTCCCTCATTCTCATTTCGGGCCCTCCCACTCTCTCCCTTTTTCTACTTGCCTCCCCTCTCTACTTCCCTCACCCTTAAATTTTTCCTTCCCTCCCTCAGCTTCATATTCTCCCTTCTCAAAACGTTTTCCTTCCTCAACCTTTTATTCTCTCTTTCTCCTTCCCCCCCCTCTCTCTCTCTCTCTCTCTCCTTCCCTCACTCTTCTTCTCTCATCCTTAATCCCTCCCTCTACCCTCCACTCTCTCTCTCACCTTCAGATACCCCACTCTCTCATCTCCCTCAGATTGTTCTCTCTCACTTTCCATCCCTTCCATTCATCCTCTCTCCCTCTTGCCGTGCCTCCTCATCCCTCACACTTGTACGTTTTCCTCCCTGGCTCTCTTATCTTGCTCACTCTTTTCCTCCCTTATTCTCCTCCCATCCTCTCATACCCTTCCCATACCATCAGATTCTTCCTTCTTACCTCATCCCTTCCTCCCATTCACCCTCATCCCTCCCTTCCTCATACTAATACCATTCTCTCTCATATTTTTATTCCATTATCATCTTTCCTCATCGTCCCATCTTACTCCTCCTTATCATTCCATTCCTCATTCCCCTGTCTCATCCTAATCCTCATACTTCACATTCTTCACCCTGACATCCTATTTTCCCTTATCATTCCTTTCCTTATCCCTCTACCTCACCCTCATAATTTCCTTTCCTCACCTAATATTGTATTCTCCCTTATTATTCCTTTTTTCACCCTTCTGTCCAGTCCTCATACTTTCTGTCTCCACTCTGACATGCTGTTCTCCTCAGTCATTCCTTTCCTCATTCCTCTGTCCGATCCCCATCCTCATACTCTCCGTTCCTCGCCCTGACATCGTATTCTCCCTAATCATTCCTTTACTCATTCCTCTGTAAGGCTCTCATCCTCGTGCTTCTCGTTTCTCACAGTGACATCCTCTTCTCCCTAATTATTTCCTTCCTCATTCCTCTGTCCATTCTCCCTTCCACCCTTTTCGTTCCTCGCCTTAGCATCCTAATCTTCCTAATCATTCCTTTCCTCACAGCCTCTTTACCCCCCAAATCACATCCATCACTTTTCTCCAACATTCTCAAACGACACCCTTCCTCACCTCTGCTGCTTTATCCCTATGGTAATAATGGTAATGTACTGTAGGGAATCGAAATGCAGAGTCGTAATAAATGGGAAGGAATTGGAAAGGATATTATTAAAGTATAGTGCTAGTCTCCATGCTGTTTGTAATTTATCAGGTCTGTTGATGTTTGCATTCATTTGTATTCCTTTTGTCCTGTCTCCTTCCTAACTTCCCTTTCCCCTCCTTCTCTTCCATCTTTCTTGAAAACCATCAGGTCTGTTGATATATGCCTTACTTGTAATCCTCTGTACCCTCTCTTGACTGTCTCCCTTTCCCCTCCTTCTCTCCTTTCCCTCCTGACTCTCACCACACCCTCAGCCCCTACCCCACCTCCTCCCAGCTCATTATCGCGTGGTTAGGTGAGGTGGGCGTGTGGAGGGTGAGTTATCAGGTGAAGGAATGTGACAATATGACCAATAAAGGAGGATAAGCAACACTGACCACCACTACCACCACCAACACCACCACCACCACCACCACACCACCACCCATAAATAACTTCCCCACCTCCCCTTTATTATTCTCACCTTTTCTATTGTGGCTCCCATTAACTTTTTCATCTTTTTTATTATCTCTCTGCTTCTTTCTCTTCTTTAACATCTTTCTCTTAATCCATCCCTTAATCTTTCTCCCTAATGTCACAGTTTATTATATTTAACGTCCATTTTCCTGACTGCATTCTCTCTCTCTCCCTCACACACACACACACACACACGCACACACACACATATTTATTTCCAAAGCCCATGCATACCTTCTCACTTCATCACTCCTTCCCTCCCCTCTCCCCTTCTCTACACACACACTTGCTTGATCAATCTGCTGTGACAACACTGATTCTCTGACAACACAGGATTTTCTCGCATCCTTTCCCGCCACCTGCCAACATCACCAAGGGTAGTGAGTGTACACAGAGAGACATTACTGCCTTTGCCTCCATCACATTTACCAGACGTCACACACACACACACACACACACACACACACACACACACACACACACACACACACACACACAGTGAAAGAGAGAGAGAGAGAGAGAGAGAGAGATGGCCATAACCAAATGAAAATGGATAAAACATTAACACACATAAAACGTTACTGGCGTTACTCTTACTCTCCCTTTCTACAAATGGTCTTCTAATCTGAGCGAAACTGTCTGCTAGGAATTACAACACTAAAAAAAATAATAATAATAATAA
Organism: Coenobita brevimanus; assembly: GCF_032717465.1. Classification (NCBI taxonomy): domain Eukaryota; kingdom Metazoa; phylum Arthropoda; class Malacostraca; order Decapoda; family Coenobitidae; genus Coenobita; species Coenobita brevimanus. Next base: position 264,140 of record NC_136963.1, on the reverse strand, counting down.
TAATGTTACTGAAAGGATTACTGAAGGAAGTTTCCAAACCTTAACCCAAACCTACAGGACTTTGCTAATCTCGTCTCTTCTGAACCAAACCATCTGACGCCAACCTGAATTATCCTTCGCCGCAAAATTACCTACTTTACATTATACTTCAGTTGATATCAGCCAATACTGTTATCCTGATGAGAAACTTATAGCATCAAGAATATATAAATCTATCAAGACTGACAGTTTTTGTCATGAAAGTTAATTTATCATTTTCAATTTTTATTCATGTCATAAAAAACTTGTTGTAGGTAAAACAGTCAGTAGTATCAAACCCTTCTTCTCTAACTTGGCCTAAAACAGCCATATCGCCACACTGAATGTTGAGTTGTAACAATGACACTATGAACATGTTAGTCGTCAGAAGAAGCTATGGAAAGAATGTAGAGCCGTAGTATAGTCTTTTTCTCTCACTGACCTACGAGAAATGAGCTGCAAAAAGACGAAAATCTGCGCCAAGCTAGTGTAAAAAAAAGATAGTTGTAACCCAGCACGTGAACCCATGGGACTCTAGGCAGACACTGCCCTTCTTCAGCAGTCCACTATCTTCCTTTCGGGGGATAGGGAGTGGGACTGAGGGACGTTTACCTAACCAGTCACTCCACCGCCGGTCATATCAGGTGCCACCAAGCATGAAGGCGTCCCTCTCCAGCACCAGGGTAAAAATATCATCACAGAGGAAATACCGTGTCCTCTCACCTCTGTCAGCATCATAGCCTTGTCCCCGTGACCTCTACCTGCTCCTCCCCCATCACCCCTCGTGTCCCCCTGCTTGATTACTTACCTGCCTAGCGTAATGGTGCCCAGGGATTAAATACGAGTGGATGTGTAGGCTCTGCTTCTCTCTCTCTCATATCCACTTCCCTACTCCACCTTTAACCATACCTACCTACATGCATACCTACCTAACTCTCAGTCCTCCCTCCTCCTTTCTCTCACCATACGTACCTACATCCATACCTACCTACCCCCATCCTCTCTCTCTCTCTCTCTCTCTCTCTTTCGTTTCTCTCTCTCAGCCTCATCACCCACCAAATCTTTTATACATGGGTCACAGCTCCCCCATTGTGTACTGTGGTTGGCTGGCCTTAGATGGGAGTAGACGTGTTTGGCCAGGAGAGAGTTGACGTGGGGACGGATTCTCGTCGGTTAAGGAAGCTCCCTAACACCTTTTCCTAAGCGAATTAGTTTGTTTATTACACCTTACTGTCCTCTTCTGTTACGTAAATCCTTACGATACTGTCCCACTTTGCAAAAATAGGGCACAAAAGGATACTAACCAGACACATCCAAAAACAAATCGCTAAGAAACAGGAGTTACGGAGCTTGCATACTCGACGAAAATACGGGTCTCCGGACTCACACAATGTTGGTGAAATTGCGGCTGACTTGTACTGATTTTTTGTTCCTTATTTTTCCTGTGTGTGTCATTTCTGCCATTAGTGTCCCTTCAGGTGGTGCCCCAACTGAAAAAGGGCAACCTCAGCCTGTAGTCCACTGGGTTCATGTTTCAGATGAGCCTGGGATCGTTGAATGCGACAATAACGAGGCATAGTTATTGTGAGTGATTCTGTTTTGTACGTGTATCTTTGTGTTTATGTAAAAATGTAACCTAATAATTGTGTGGTATTATCTGGACAAACTTGGGGCACGTGTGTGTGTGTGTGTGTGTGTGTGTGTGTGTGTGTGTGTGTGTGTGTGTGTGTGTGTGTGTGTGTGTGTGTGTGTGTGTGTGTGTGTGTGAGAGAGAGAGAGAGAGAGAAAAAAAAACAAACACAGAAAACTCAACTCTCTCTCTCTCTCTCTCTCTCTCATTCTCTCTCTCTCTCTCTTTCTAATAAATCGAACTATGCCTCAGTGTTAGTAGGCCTAGCAGAGTTATTAGAATGGCAGTACCTACGACCACCAGAATCAGATCTAAATGAATAAGGCTTGCCTTGGCTGGTGAGATATTTGTCCCATCAGTGACTGAAGCCAGCAGGTGGGACAATCCCTGTGGTTTAGGGAAATGAAGAGGTGAATTACGCTCTTTGGTACAATTCCCCAGAATACTCTCTTCGTTCTATCTTGGTCTAAAATTGCCATCCCTCCATCTCAAGTGCTGGGTTACGTTAAGAGAAAAAATTAGAATAATGATGCTATACTCTTTTTTAATTTAACGTGGCCTAAAATTGCCATCTGTTTTCAGTGGTAATTTATATGACGATTAACAGCAGAATAGTAACACTAGTCAGGAGGCAGCATCATAGAAAGGATGTAGACCCGTAGTATTGTCTTTTTCTGCCTCTGAGCAACGTGAACACACTGCTAAAGGCCGAAAATCTGGACCAAGCTGTGGTGAAGCAAAAGCAGGTGAGATGAAACGAGCTGTAACAAGAGGCCAACACTGAAATACAACGACAGCCACGAAGACGAGTTATGGACAGGAAATTGCGCCTTGGTACTGTCTTTCTGTCGTTGACACTTACGAAAAATAAATGCACAGGGACGAAAATCTCCTCGAAGTAAGAACAAAGACAAAATCCACATTAACAAGGGAACAGTTTCAAGCACTAAAGTGGCCTGAAGAGCGACATGACAATTTTCCATCTTTGGCTTCATTTTTAAACAACAGACGTGTGATAATATTCTCCAGTAAATTTTCATGAATGTGTCTACCTGTTTTTTCCACCAATACATCATGGAGAAGGAACTTTGTACAGTTTACGATACATATCATCTACTTAGAAATAATTGTCTCTGGAAAAAACGAGAGTAGGTTCCCTAATTTTGAAACCACTGATCACCTGTTAAAGACTCTCTCTCTCTCTGCATAAATTACTCAGCGCCCTTCCAGCCCGAGGACACTCCTTTCATCCCTACTACCACCTGACGATGTTATTCAATTACCGGAGATGTAGTGATGGGGGTTAGGATGGGTGATTTCAGACTTCCTGTTAAAGGTCTCTGTCTGTCTGACTTTTTCTGTCTGTTTGTCTCTCTGTCTTTGTCTCTGTTTCTGTCTCTGTCTATCTGTCTAACTATGTCTGTTTATTTATCTATCAGTCTATCTATTTTTCTATCTATCTATCTATCTATATTTTTAGAGATGAACAGAGGAAAACAAATTCTCTCTCTCTCTCTCTCTCTTACCTATTTTCTACTCCACTCTCTCACTATGCGTAGGCTACCTACCTACCTGCATCTCCCACTTCTACCCCCTTCCCTCTCATTCTCTCTCTCTCTTAATTATTTTCTACCCACCTCTCACTATGCATAGGCTAGCTCACCTATCTTCATCCCCCGCCCCCAACCTCTCTCTCTCTCTCTCTCTCTCTCTCTCTCTCTCTCTCACACACACACACACACATATACCCACTCCCCTACTCACTTTCACAGCACCTACCTACTTGCATTCTTGCCTACCTTTATCCTTCTGTCTTTCATAATTACCTCCCTACCATACCCAACTTTCACCATGCCTACCGAAATTCATACCTACCTATCCCCAACCTCTCTCTCTCTCTCTCTCTCTCTCTCTCTCTCTCTCTCTCTCACACACACACACATACCCACTCCCCTACCCACTTCTTACCATACTTACAGACGAGCATACCTACAACCTTCATCCTCCCTCTCTCTCTCTCTCTCTCTATCTCTCTCTCACACACACACACACACACACTCCCCCTACCCACTTTTTACCAGATCGAGGATATTACCTACAACCTTCATCCTCCCTCTCTCTCTCTCTCTCTCTATCTCTCTCTCTCTTTCTCAGCCTCATCGTCCACCAAATCTCTTACACGGGTCACAGCTCCCCAGTTGTGTACTGTGGTTGGTTGGCTTGATGGGAGTACGTGTGTGTTTGGCCAGAGAGAGAGCTGCTTTGAACACGGATTCTCGTCGGTTAAGGAAGCTCCCTAGCACCTTTTCCTAAGCGATTTATTTTGTTTATTACACATTACTGTCCTCTTCTGCGTTATATAAATCCTTACGATACTGTTATACTCTGCAAAAACAGCGCGCAAAAGGATATAAATCAGACATATCTAAAAATAAATCGCTGAGAAACAGGGGTTAGGGAGCTTCCATACCCGACGAGAATACGGGCCTTGGACTCACACAATGTTGGTCAATTTGTGGCTGACTGGTACTGATTTTTTTCCTTGTTTTTCCTTTTGCGTGTCATTTTCCTGCTATTAGCGACCCCTTCGGGTGGTGTCCCAACTCGAAGACGGCAAACTCTAGCTCTGTAGTCCACGAGGTTCACGTTTCAGATGAGCCTGGGATCACAGAAACGCGACAACAACGAGGCATAGTTGTTGTGAGTGATTCTGTTTCTATGTGTGTTTTTGTGTTTATGTATGTTAAGGAAACATCTAATAATTGTATGAGCTAATTTGGAAATACATGGGACTTGTGTGTGTGTGTGTGTGTGTGTGTGTGTGTGTGTGTGTGTGTGTGTGTGTGTGTGTGTGTGTGTGTGTGTGTGTGTGTGTGTGTGTGTGTGTGTGTGTGTATGTGTGTGTGTGTGTGTGTGTGAGATACATAGAGAGAGAGAGAAATCCGCAAACAGAAGACTCAACCTCTCTCTCTCTCTCTCTCTCTAATAAATCGAACTATGCCTCCGTGTGGAATGGCAGCGTTATTAGGAATGGCGATACCTACAACCAACAGAATCTAATCTAACTGAATGAGGCTTGAGGTGGCTGGATGCGATGTTGCCCCACCAATGACTGAAGCCAGCAGGTGGGCCAATCTCTTCGAGGTTTAGGGTACTGAAGGGGTGAACTGCGCTCCTAGGTACAGCTCCCCAGAATATTCTTTTCGTTCTATCTTGGCCTAAATATTACCATCTCTTCATCTCAAGTGCTGAGCTATATCAAGAGATGAAAACTAGAATATCTCTTTTTAACTTGGCCTAAAATTTGCCATGTCTATTTCCAGTGATGATTTAGAGCGACAGATTAACATCAGAATATAAAGCTGGTCATATGAAGCACGAAAGAAAGGATGTAGACCCGTAGTATTGTCTTTTTCTGAAACTAAGTGACGTGAATACACTGCTAAAGGCCGAAAATCTGGACCAAGCTGTGGTGAAGCAAAAGCAGGTGAGATGAAACGAGCTGTAACAAGAGGCCAACACTGAAATACAACGACAGCCACGAAGACGAGTTATGGACAGGAAATTGCGCCTTGGTACTGTCTTTCTGTCGCTGACTTACGAAAAATAAATGCACAGGGACGACAATCTCCAAGTAAAAAAAAAAAATCCACACTAACAAGGGAACAGTTTCAAGCACTAAAGTGCCATGAATAACTATATGAAAAATTTCCAACTTTGGCTTCATTTTTATACAACAGACGTGTGATAATATTCTCCAGTAAATTTTCATGAATGTGTCTGTTTTTTTCCTCCAATGCACCATGATGAGGGAACTTTGTACAGCTTATGAAATACACTAGCCATTATGAAATATTTGTCTTGGGGGAAATCGCGAATAGGTATGCTTATTTTGAAACCATCGATCACCTTGTTGAGTCTCTCTCTCTCTCTCTCTCTCCCTCCACATAAATCAGCTCGAGGACACTCCTTTCATCCCTACTACCACCTGACGATGTTATTCAATTCCCGGAGATGTGGTAGTGATGGGGGTTAGGATGGATGATTTCAGACTTCCTGTTAAAGGTCTCTGTCTGTCTGACTTTTCCGTCTGTCTGTCTCTCTGTCTTTGTCTCTGTTTCTGTCTCTTGTCTACCTGTCTAACTATGCTTGTTTATTTATCTACTCAGTCTATCTGTTTTTCTATCTATCTATCTACTATATTTTTACAGAGATGAACAGAGGAAAACAAATCTCTCTCTCTCTCTCTCTCTCTCTAACTATATCTTATTTATCTAACTATCTATCAGCCTATCTGTTTGTCTATCTAAACCTATCTATCTATCTATATTTTTACAGACATGTACAGAGGAAAACAAATTCTCTCTCTCTCTCTCTCTCTCTCTCTCTCTCTCGATACAGCAAGAACGAATTTAAACACCCTTCATCATACTCTGTACCGGAAAAAAAAATTATTCCTGCCAAAGGTCGTCTAGTATAAATCGTAATTTTTATTTTTGCTAAACCAGGCGATTTTATTCAGCTCGCCAGGAGAGGCAAGTAGATCTGGAGGTGTTAGATACAGCCTTCATTAACCACTCTTTGTCCCGTGAACGTCGGGTTGCAACATACAAAAGGGGTAGCCACAAGCAAATTGTCTCCATGTCACCCTGCCCTCCACCATCAGACTGCTGCCTAACAATCACACCCTCACTCATACATCTCTGCACATCCTCCTCCCATCCTTTTACATCTAAGACCATTAGTTAGAAAAGTCCCCCCAATAATAATAAAATCGTCTGGAGAAAGCAAAGATAAACAAGAACATAATCAGAGCAAAGACGTTTTAATAACCAACTGGAGGTATAAGAATAAGGAGAAAAATCAGCAATAAAAAATCGACCAGAGACAGCAATAAAATAAAATGACGTCATCGGAGTGAAGAAGCCCAAAAAATCATCTGGATACTAAGAACAGAAAAAAAAATGTCGTGAGAGTGGAAATCATTGTTCAATCAAAGAGTCAGGTGTCATTCATCCCTTTGTCCTATCCATCTTTCTTTCATTCCAACCCTTATTCCTTATATGACTACCTTCACTTGCCTCACCCTTAACCACTTCCACGAATAAATTTCAGGAGTCTGTTTTAATTTTACCAACTCTCCTTCCTTATAGATTCATTGTTGTCGTCGTTCATTAACATCATTTCCATAACGATCACGTCATCATTATCACATTATCATCATCATCATCACTACTTCTTGCGTTCCTAGTCAACATCATCATCATCATCAACAATCTCCTTCTCCCACTACTTGAAATCAGGTATAGGAAACAAGAATACAATACTAAAAATTAACAATCACACAAAAAAGTGGTTTCACATCACTAATCACGAAAAAGAGAAGCCAAAACTCCAAGGAAAACAATTAATCAAAAAAAGCCTCTGACCTTCTCCACTCAGCCTCATCCATCTTTCCTTCACCTCAGCTGTCTTCCTTATATGAGGTTGAGATCTTCTTGAAAACCATCTCAGCAGTTCTATTCTGAACGTGCCACAATTCCTCCTTCCTTACGCCACTGCTGTCATTATCATCAAGTCACGTTGCTGCCATCATCAATGTTATCATCATCACCATCATCATCACTATAATCCTCTCCCTCTTCCTCCTGCTAATCATCATCATCAGCACCTGTCGTCATATCATCATCATTGTCACCACCCCCACCATTAGCAGCAGCAGTATCAGTCATTATCATCATCATCATCATCATCATGTATTTGCAATGGGGTAGGTAAGTAGGAGGAGGCACATAAGTAGAAGAACTAATGCTAATAATTAACACTGCCTATCATCACCATCATCACAATCATCATCATCATCACCATCATATTTCAAAAATCATCATCACCATATTCCGAAATCATAAACACTTTGTTCTAACCCCTCACTGGATGTCCCCTCCACCAGGGGTAACCCTGTCCTCCAGCTGAGCCAGGGGAGAATCTCCCCGCTGGTACGGCCCACCAGATTTACAGGGCACTCCAATCCCCCACACCCTCCAGCTGGGATTGGAGTGGCAGCGAGACAGGTGGCAGAGTAGTGCGTGTGTGGCTGGGGAAGAGATGAGGGCACAGTGGGGGAGATGTAGGGCAGGGAGGAAGAGGGAGGAAAAAGTGAGGTTGGATGGGGGAAAGGAAATTTGATAAGGGGAGTGTGGATGGGAGGAAGGACACCTTGTCAACATGGAAGTGGTTGGGGAGACTTCGTCTAGGGTCTGCCCACCTCGGGTAAGGCATGGTCACGCGGCCTGCCATGACCCGCACTTCCCTTTGCCGTGCATGACCCCAATCCCAGACTGCTGCTCCTTACCAACTTCACCCAGCCCTCAGCTCCAGCCCAGGTCACAGCCCTCCACTAGGCCAATGTATCAGACCCGATCAATTTCACCTGGCCACCTGTCACAGCCCTCACTATCCGTGCTGCTTGACACACGTCCAGCACGTGCCCTGTGATGAAATGATTCATGCACCAGGTCATGCGCCACACGACCGGGTCAGGGCATAACCTGGTCACGGACGACCTGGTCAAGGATAAGGAGTCGTATGATGAGTTCGTATGATTTGAGGCTTTATGATGCTGAGTCGTATGCACTTCAATCGTATGATGAACAGGACTACGACCATGGGGTTTACGATCAACAATATGACGATCTAATGGCTTACGGATCAACAGTATGATGATCAAGTTCTGACGATCAACAGTATGATGATCAAGTCTATGATCAACCATATGATGATCAAGTCTACGATCAACAGTATGTGATGATCAAGTCTACGATCAACAGTATGATGATCAAGTCTACGATCAACAGTATGATGATCAAGTCTACGATCAACAGTATGATGATCAAGTCTACGATCAACAGTAAGATGATCAAGTCTATGATCAACAGTATGGTGATCAAGCTCTATGATCAACCATACAATGACTCAAGTCTAGTGATCAACAGTATGGTGATCAAGTCTTATGATCAACCATACAATGATCAAGTCTACAATCAACCGCACAGTGGTCAAGTAGCTAACGATCAGGTCTATGACAGATATCCCTATGACATCCACAGCACGGACGTCCAAAACTCGACGTCCAGTTTCGACGTTCATCGACGTCCAAAGCTTGGACGTTCATCGCACGGACGTCCAAAGCTTGACGTTCATCGCACGGACGTCCAAAGCTTGGACATTCATCGCACGGACGTCCAAAGCTCGGAGGTTCATCGCACGGACGTCCAAAGCGTGGAAGTTCATCGCACGGACGTCCAAAGCTCGGATGTTCATCGCACGTTGACGTCCAAAGCTTGGACGTTCATCGCACGGACGTCCAAAGCTCGGATGTCGATCGCACGGACGTCCAAAGCTCGGATGTTCATCGCACGGACGTCCAAAGCTCGGATGTTCATCGCACGGACGTCCAAAGCTCAGATGTTCATTGCACGGACGTCCAAAGCTCTGGATGTCGAGAAGGTCTTGGGTGCCCAGGTCAACCAGGGCGGCACACGAGTCAGGTGGGATCTGACCAGTGCACAAAAGAAAAGGCTGGACCGTGTGAGTCCAGCCTGCGTGCCTCGTTGGCACTCCAGGGCACGAAAACCACCTCGCCGCGGTGGCTGAGTGGTCAGTGTCGCTGACTGCGAAGCTGCCGGCCCGTTAGCTCCTGGTGCGGGCAGCTGGCGTCACTCGCCTCAGGTGTCCATCCACCCTTTATGCGGTTGGTAGGTAAAATGAGTACCTGGGGTAACACCTAGGGAGGTAACTGGTAACCTGGATGATACAGTGGTCTTGTATCCCAGGACTTTTGGGTGAAAAGCCGGCCACATGCTCAAAGGCCTCAAGTTCCGAGATGAGCACAGTGGCTAAGCTACCCATGGCATATGCCTCCAATAATAATATATGAGTATGAATATATAGGATCTATTTATATCTATCCCATCTATACATAATTATAACTACATGATCTTTACTTCATGGTAAGGCAATGCTAAGCATAACTGTGTGTACTATGTCTGGATCCTGAAGTGATTCTTGGACCATGGTAAGGCCACTGTAATGCTTTGTATATAATTCTTCCGCTATTTTGAATTCACATCAGTACTGTTCTCATTACTCCATTAGTTTCACAGGCTTCCTTGTGAATCTTTGTGACCAGCACCACAATCTAGTGTCAATCCTTTTGCTACACCTCAACATTCATGATGGAGGTCAGTTTTACGCCTGGTTAATATGAACACAGTAACACGTAGATCTGGTTCTGGTTCACGTATTGCCAGACGCCTTAATCCCGTTAGGGGTGGCCACAAACAAAGCGCCTCCGTGTTGTCCCTGTCCCCCGCCATTTCACTGCCCTGCTCCCCAGCTCACACACCCCTCTCTCATTTACCTCTCCACTCCATTCCTCTATCCTCATCCTTGGCCTCCCTCCCTCTCCCCCTCCACCTCACTCACATACACTTTCCTCGTCAGTCTCTCACTCTCCATCCTCTCCATATGGCCAAAGTCCACCTCAGTGTGTTTCTCCTAACGCTTCCTATCACGTCCATACATCCACACCACAACGATCCTTCACTTCCCTCATTTGTCAGTCTTTGTCTCTCCATGTTGACTCCACATACCCTCTCAAATAACTCATTTCCACTGCTCTCACTCTTGGCTTCTGTCCCTTCTAACAAGGTACAAGCTTCATTTCCATACGTTAGAGTTGGTATCACAATACTGTCAAGTGTAGTAACTTTTTCACTTCCATGCTCACTTCCTGTTTCTTATCAATGCTTTCAGGGAACCAGAAACCTTGCTTCCTTTGCTGCTGTACCCTTTTCTAGCGCTCCACCCACTAAATCTTCCATCCTTATTCAATCAGCTACTACCCAAGTACTTAAACGCATTCACATTTTCCATTTCCTCCTCATCCAACCTCCCTCACTGTACATTCACTGACATCACTTCTCTCGAAGACCAAACTTTATTTTTCCCTACATTCACCTTTAGATTCCGTGTCTTACTTACTTTCCCAAACTCATACACCAAGCCTTGCAGCTCCCTTTCGTCTTCACTTAACAACAGTAACACGTATTATATACAAATACATTTATGAAAAAAAAAAAAAAAGTTTTAAAATGGAAAGCCGATGTTTTCACGGAAAAAATTAATGAAAATACCGTAACTATTCATACAAGGTGGCAGATGGAGGCGCCAACCATCCACTCACTCACTGTAGTGCTGCCTTCAGTTTATACTAAGTGGTTCTTTTCCAGCCCAGGAAAACATTTAGTACGTTCGGTGATCATTATTATTACACAGCCAAATGGACGCCGCTTGGTCTAGTGGATTACGGCCACTGACCATTCCCTCTCTCTCTCTCTCTCTCTCACAGTACATCACAAATCCCCTCTCTGTCTCTCTACTCCCCATTCACTCTGTTCAATACACACCGCCATACACTACCAAGAATTACCGTATATAACATTTCTCAGCAGCCCTCCTCTCACTCATCCCCTCATCTCATTTTTCATATCCCCTCTGCCTCATTCACGCTAGATTTTTCTCACCGTACCCTTATGGATAATGCGAGGGTATGTTCTGTGTTTATTCAAGACATATACCGTACACGGTTATATTTGGTCTAGATTGATGTAAATGTTTTTGTTTTTTGCTTATAGACAGAAATATCAGAACTCTTGTCGACATTATAGTTGTGCTTCTACATATTCCCTGACTCCTTGAGATAAGTTAACGATAGGGTAAGATAAGGGTGTAGCAGAGGTAGGAAGGGATGATACAGATAAGGTAGGGGTAAGACAGTGAGACTGATAATGTAAGCTGGAGGCAGGGTGAGATGAATATGGAAGGGTGAGTAGGATGAAAATCGTGTTATAGTGTTTAGCAGGGTGTGGGAAGGGTGAGATGGTGATTGTAAGGTGAGGAAAGGGTGAGATGGTTATTGCAGGGTGAGGAAGGGTGAGATGGTTATTGCAGGGTGAGGGAAGGGCGAGACGGTTATTGTAGGGTCAGGAAGGGTGAGATGGTTATTGCAGAATGAGGAAGGGTGAGAGTTGGTTATTGCAGGGTGAGGAAGGGGTGAGATGGTTATTGCAGGGTGAGGAAGGGTGAGATAATTATTGCAGGGTGAGGGAAGGGGGTGAGATGGTTTTTGCAGGGTGATGGAAGGGTGAGATGGTTATTGCAGGGTGAGGTAGGGTATTGCAGGGTGAGGCAGTGATAGGATGTTCCATAATAGTTCTGAACATAGAGCTTTCTCTGGGCTGGACAGAAGTATTATTTGCAACCCCAGGCTTACGTGGACGTGACAGCGAGGCACCGCAAACTGAAACTGTCCCTTGTGTGTGTGTGTGTGTGTGTGTGTGTGTGTGTGTGTGTGTGTGTGTGTGTGTGTGTGTGTGTGTGTGTGTGTGTGTGTGTGTGTGTGTGTGTGTGTGTGTGTGTGTGGAGCTGGATAGAGATACGGAGGCAATTTAGGAACTACTGCAAACCCAGGCAGCAGTATAGATAAAACGGGGCAGGAGAGTTTCCTGTTTTAAATCAGTGCCACCACCTGGAAGGCGTCCCCTTTCTCCAGTGCAAAAGTTCGTGCTTGGATGCTTTACCGGAATCACACACATACACACACACAGAAAGAGAGAGAGAGAGAGAGAGTGCCTGTTTCACTCACCTGTTCTCCACCCTTCTTCATAAGGCAGGTGGGCTTGGAAGGGTCAGGCTGGGGTCACAGAGGAGTCAGGGGCCGTGGGTGTGGGCCTGGGTGTGGGTGTGGGTACGGGAAAGGGAATAAACATGTGGGTGTGGGTGTCTGGGGAAGCATAGGTGTAAGTGTATGCTATTGGGTACATATTAGTATGAGAGCGTGAGTGGTAGTGTGTTGTATATTGTGGGAGTGTAAGTGTGGGTGTTGGTGTGTATCTAGAGCTGTGGTGTAAGTGTATGTGGGGATGTGGGGGGTATACTAAACTGAAGGGTATAAGTGATTCAGACTGTTAACTGGTAGAGAACGCAGTCGTAAATGATAATGTGTGTGTGTGTGTGTGTGTGTGTGTGTGTGTGTGTGTGTGTGTGTGTGTGTGTGTGTGTGTGTGTGTGTGTGTGTGTGTGTGTGTGTGTGCTGGATTTCAATCCTATGCCCAACGACACATGGTTAACAGAAGTAAAGGATACTGGCTTGTGCTTCTGTTTCTTACGGCTCTATGCTTAGGACTTGCATTCTAAGGCCCGTGTTCCTGTCGGGTAAGGAGGGTCCTTAGCATCTCTTCCTTAGCGATTTATTTTCCAAACTACCCGTTAATAGCCCCCCTCCTTTTTTTTTAGGCTTATATCGTTTTAATGTCAACACAGATTGCATTAATAACACACTAACACAGTAACGGAGCGAAATAAAAAATAAACTGGTAAGGATGAGGTGTTTTAGTAAGTTTCCTATCCGCACGAGAATACCACTCATTATAAAAGAAGGTTTCGTAGCACCTTTCCCTCTGCGAATTATTTTGCACATAATACCTTGGCATTTTTCTAAACGGTATGTTATATCCCCTAAATATCGACATAATTTGCAACAACATACGAGAGGAGCATCGTGCAGAATAAATAGCTAAGACAAATGTATTACGAAACCTCCAAGCTACTTAGAATACGGTCAAGTGTGAATGTGTGTGTGTTCAGCTAATGGGTACGTAGTATAATTTTCTGAGTAATGGTATAAATGTGGGCGTGGGTACAGATGTAGGAGGGGAGGGTACGGTAGGTGTGGGTGTGGGTGTCGAGGATTGTGGGTATGGGTGTGGGCCTGATGGTGTGTGTGGGTGTTGAGGACTGTGAGTATGAAAGTCGAGAATTGTGGGTATGGGTGTGGGTGTAGGCCTGATTGTGGGTGTGGGTGTCGAGTATTGTGAGTATGTGAGTGGGCCTGATTGTGGGTGTAGATGTCGAGGATTGTGAGTCTGGTTGTACGCTGTGGGTGTGGGTCTAAGTGTGGGGTGTGGGTGGCGAGGAAATGAGTGTGTGCGTGGAGATGTGTGGGCCTGATTGTGAGTGTGGGTGTCGGGGATTGTGAGTATGGGTGTGGGTGTCGAGAATTGTGACTGTGGGTGTAAGTGTGGGTGTGAGTGTGCTTGTACGAATGGGCCCGGACTCTGAGTGTGGGTGTCATGGATTGTGAGTGTGGGTGTAGGTGTGGACCTGATCTGTGAGTGTGGGTGCTTCAAGGATTGTGAGTGTGGGCGTGGGTGTGGGCCTGATCTGTGAGTGTGGGTGTCATGTGATTGTAGAGTGTGGGTGTTGGTGTGGGCCTGAGTGTGAGTGTGGGTGTCAAGGAGTGTGGGTGTGGGTGTGGGCCTGACTATGGGTGCGGGTGGGGGTAAGAGTGCCTGAAAATATGTTATCGTTAGTCTGTCGGCTTTCTGATATAATAGGCACATATTGCTATGAGAACCTGTTTAGTGTACAGACGCATCAAAAGTCCCATCGCCTCTCCTGCTTTTCTCTCAGTGCACTTTGAAAATCAGTGTGGTGAATCCGCAGCAATCGGCACTGATGATTACATTTGACCTCAGATCAGCGCCATAAGGGTCATCTGCTACAGGTCCATAAAACTAATTTGAGTCCGTGAGGAGAGGGGCAGAAGAGGCGACAGAACTAGATGGTAACTCTACTTGTTACCCGTCCTCCCCCTGGGGGGGCTGACGGGTATTGTTTTCACTCGGTTTGTCTGTTTGTTTGTTTGTCCGTCTGTCTGTCTGTCTAATAACAACTTTACGCGAAAACTACTGGTGCCATTTTGACTAAAATTACAGGGATGATGCGTTATGACCTTCTGATCACCTAATTAAATTTTGGGCGAAATTGGGTCAAGACCCAAGCTGTAGGGCCATAAAATGTAAAAAAAAAGAAAAAAAATCGCCGTAACTCCTTTCGTCATATCGACATGAAACCAAAACCTAAAGATGCATAATTTAAATCTGCATCCTTTAACGTGCGGCACTACATCAGGGGGACCGTCCCCCAGTACCGTCCCCCAGTTAGCGGTAGGGGGGTCAATGTCAGTTGGGTGGGGCCTAAAATTTCAAAGGGGCATAAAATCGTCAATTTTCACCCTATTTACTCCAAATTTCTTATGTGACATTTTTGACAAGATATCCTTTTTTGTTTATGTCAGAATTAAAACGACTGCCGGGGAGGGGTTTGCTGTGCCTTGGCACCGCTTCTTGTTTCATCTTAACTTGGTGGAATTGTTTGCCTTTTTCCAGCCTTTCTCCCGTTACTGCGATGGCAAACTACGATAATACTACGACTCTACATCTTCTTCATAGCATTTCTTCGTGACAGCGTTATGTTCTTGTGATGATCCATTGGTATAGTTCAGCACTTAAGGTGACGGGCCGCCCTTTTGTCACCCAGTTCAAGCCATCCTACCAAGTTTCATCGAAATCCTTTTTCCAGTTTGGGCTGCGTTACATCCCCCCCCCCACAGAATTATAATACACAGGGTACTGGATTATAGGTGCTTGGAGAAGTGCTGGTATGGATGTGGCAGTGTGTCTGGGTATGAGTTACAGTGGGGTGTCGGGAGGAGTTAAAGTGTAATAGGGATTTGGTTAAGCTAATGCAGAAGTGTAGGTGTGATTGAGGGTACGAGGTTTAAGTGTGTGTGTGTGTGTGTGTGTGTGTGTGTGTGTGTGTGTGTGTGTGTGTGTGTGTGTGTGTGTGTGTGTGTGTGTGTGTGCGCTTACAGACGCAAAACAGTGGCTGTGAGGGACAGGAAGAGATTGGAGGCCCCAAGTATTACGTGGGAAAGCCAGGGAGAGAATGTAATATGTCTCAGAATGTGACTTTAAAGACAACTAGAAACCCAGGGAAATAAGCAAAAAAAAGAGGTAAGAATTTATTATCTCTGGACTGACACAGAAAGGTCATTAAAAAGAGACTGTTCATTTGTAAAGATTGTTCGTATGATCAGTAAAATTCCTATGGGCGCAGCAAGAATAGCTATAAATATCTAATAGACGTCACGGTAGAAAGGAATTTAGATGTAATAACCAAAATAAATCGCTAAAGAAGATGCGCTAGGGCGACTTCTTAACTAATAGAACGTTTAAACCATTTTTTTTTTGGGGGGGAGGGGGATTAGGAGTTTCCATCTCCTCAACGATTTTGTTGTCATTCAGCACTCTGATATCTTCCTATATATTATTTAGTTACACAATGTCGATAAGAAAAATGTATCTGTAACGGTACAACACAAAATCACTGCCTCCACCAGGATGATGTCTTTATTGTGATTTCGTCCTCCCAGCAGCGGTCGCCGAATTGTTCTTCTTAGCTTCGAAACTGCCGGCCCGACAGTGACAGGGTTCAGTTCCTGGTGCGGGGAGTAGATACGGTACCACCAATCTTGTGGGCTCAGGAGGCGCCTCAACTCAGCACCTACTCAGCAGTTTAAGTCATCAGCATATACCACACTGATATTCCCTTGTTTCAGCACATACTCAACAGCTAAAGTCTGCAGCATATAGTGCACACAAATATTCCCCTTGTATCAGCACCTACTCAGCAGTCTAAGTCAGCAGCACAAGGCACACTAATATTCCTTTGTATCAGCACCTACTGTCTAAGTCAGCAGCACAAAAGCACACTAATATTCCCTTGTATCAGCACCTACTCAGCAGATAAAGCCAGCAACACAGAACACATGAATATTCCCCTGTCTGTTATGTATGTTTATTTTCTTCAGATAATTTGGATAAAAAACCATACCAAAGAGTAAAACATGTCATATACAGGAAAATATGGGAAGGAGGTTCTATGAGGAAGCAGGCTTATACTACGGTGTACGCTAATAGGGATATGAACCTACAGGCAGGATTGGTCAGGAATTCGTTCTCCCTACAGGGGCATCCTCCTCCTCCTCTCCTCCTTATATAATTGATAAACGACTTCTGTACTAATCGGACACCAAGTATAGAGTGAAGGTCTGGATGGGGGAAATATATCACGTACTCCCCTCCCCGCCCCCTTCTCTCTCTCTCTCTTGGTCGTTTCACTTCATTTTCATTCTTTGCCGAGTGACAACTCTTCCTAATTTTACATTTAATAATAAGTACAAAAAGAAAAACAAAGTAGGCATGTGACAAATTAAATTCCCTCTATCACACTGCGCACCTAAAAAAAAAAAAGAAGGAAAAAGAAAAAAAGGCGTCACTCTACCCATGGCACTCTGCAACGGGGACACACACACACACACACACACACACACACACACACAATCACCAAATCCCTCTCACGCGCAGCAAACTCTCTCTAAAAGTCGTCTCTGAGAAAGCAAGAAATGCCATCAGGGAATCGACTCCCGCTAAGCACACCGGCTGCACTTGGCTCCTGGGTGTAAGGTGCAATGGGTTTGAGGGCTAATGGTGCGGACTGGCGTGTGTCTGCAGTGTGTGTGTCCTCTGCCTCCATTAGTGTGGTGTTCGGGGGCCGTCTTCCCTGCTGCCAGCCTAAAAGCACACGGCCACAGGGAGATGCGCGGGGGTGGGGGGAGGCGGAGGAAAAATAGAGGAAAAGAGTAGAAAAGAGAAAATGACAATACTGGTAGATCAATATGCAATGTGAGTATATAGAATACATATTTGTACTCATGCATATACACATTGTTACATAGCCTATGATTTCCATCATCCTTTGTGTAATTTTAACGCACAGTTGCTGCATGTTTGATCACGAGCGTGTTCTGCCTCAGTCTCCCTTCTACCGTTATAGTAGAGTAAGTCAGTTCTCTCTGTTATTTAGAGCGGGATTGTCAACTCTTTGTCCCCATGGCTTCTACTTCTGCGCGTCCTTCTTACAAGTTGTAACGAGTACTCAAGCTCTGCCGGCCCCTATATAATGAGCTTCAGTCTCTGCATCATTGCCACTTTCCTAGATCTACTCCTCATTTTGTTCAGCATCTCTGTCCTCCCCTGTACAGATATTATTAGTGTAAGTGCTCAAGAAATCTCCAAACATCTAGCAGCTGTGTGTAATTTGAGTATAACTGTTGTATTTTTTTCCTGTGCTGTGTAGCATAGGGTTAGTTCTTAGGCCTAGTGAGGTCTTTTGTGATTAATATTGGGTTTTATGTCAGTCATTTTTGGATAATAGTTTGTATCTGTAATAATTTATCTTGCATTAACTGAGCATTACCAGGTGTATTTTCATTTTATCAGGGCTGACTTAGATAAATTTACTCTTGCTAATTTCTGTGTTAATAGAGGCTATTGCAGTTAACCATATATTTAACCTGTTTATTTGCCATTACATTATCCTTATGAGTTCCGGAATGTTTTGTTGTTAGTTTGTGCATTAAACTTTAACTTGTAATTTTGTACCTAACTCTTTTGTTTTGAACCTGGAACTTTACGGGACAGTAGTGACTCTTCTGTATTCTCCACTTAAAGTGTACATTATCTTTCTGTTCCGTAACAACATACATATGAATTACATAAATATATATAGACGCAGACATAAATATACACATATACACAAGACATATGTGCATATAATGTACCGTCTCTCTCTCTCTCTCTCTCTCTCTCTCTCTCTCTCTCTCTCTATCTCTATCTATCTATGGTATCTATATATGAATCTATCCATCTCTAATCCACTTTCCCATCATAAACATAAAGTGACGTATGATCCAGAAAATAAAAACACAATGCACAAACGTGAAAGAAATGGACCACAAACTCATCCATACACAGTTCTAGCCTTCTCTGACTTCCTTGGCACCCCTCACTGCCCTATCCATATACTGTATAATACATTTATTTACAGCCATGCATATGAAGAAAGGGCGTTCGATTGTTTTACTCTGACGTGTGTGTGAGTGTGTGTGTGTGTGTGTGTGTGTGTGTGGTGTGTGTGTGTGTGTGTGTGAAGAAAAAGAACTGATTTGATCTTATTTAGGCCTATGCCAATGTTAGACGAAGGTGAGGTCAGCCAAGGGCCTGACCGATTATTATTAAAAGTAGCAGTGGTAGTAGTAGTAGCGATAGTAGTAGTGGTAGTAGTAGCAGTAATAGTACTGTCGATAGTATTGGTGGTGGTGGTGGTAGTAGTAGTAGTAGTAGTAGTAGTAGTAGTAGTAGCAGTAGTAGTAGCAGTAGTAATAGTGGCAACTGGTATTAGTATTTTAGAATATTAGTGAAAAGATCAAGGTCATGACATAGCGGGATCAACTTAAACAACTTTTATCAGAGTTACACCAAACGTTATGGAAGGGTTCAGGATAATCCGGGAGAGAAAGATTTTATCCTGAAAGCAATTAGTCAAAGATCAAGGTCATAAGCAGTGGGACAGTTCAAAAGGTTATGTTCACAGGGCAACATCGAATTCAATAGCCGTGTATCTTATTTACATTAATTTTGATGGCAGAGTTCAGAGTAAGGCAAGAATGAAGAGATCAGACCGTGAGCATAACCTATCAAAGGTCAAGGTCACAAAGCTATAAGTGAAATGTTCAACGCCATAACTCCCACACTTTTAATTCGATTTGGACCAAACTGGGTGGAAGGTTTGAGGATCAGCCAAGAATGAAGAGACTTTGAAAATAAGCCAGATCTCAAGGTCACAGGGGTAAGCCCAACTCATTTTTCATCTGATCTGGACCCTATGTTGGTGGAAGTGTTAAGGATCAAACAAGGATTGAAAGTAATTTTGATTTTGAGAACCACTAGTCGAATGTCAAGGTCATCTGGACACGGGCAAATGTTTCGGGTATTGCACTCACTGGATGCTGCCTCTGTTTATACTTTTTCCGTCGACTATCAAGTTTGAAAAAGTGTAATGTGGTGAACACCATTTCCCATGTGCTCCTTCTGAACATACCATGCCAACCCATCTCCTGTCTACTTCTTCCTCTCGACCCGTATTGCCGTAGGGTGAGCAAGCTTACTAACATTTCTTCCTTAATTATTAAATTTGCATATATATTACACCTTACTAGTCTTTTTGTGTCATATCTATTCCTTTGTATCATCGACACAGATTGCTTAAATAGGATCTTTAAAACCAATTAAATAAAATGGCAAACGTAGAAATAAATTGGTAGGGAAAAGGTGTTTGGGAGCTTCCTTATCAGACGAGAAATGACCCCTTGACTTCCATACCTCTCCCTTCCCTCACAATTTAACGTACAAAACATTCTCTTATTTTTGCTAGCATGCCTCTTCCAACCTCCCAGCTCACTCAGGCAGCGCATTCACCACCTTATCTGCAATCCACTGTCTCCATCTTGCCATACCATCTACGCACGTCTCCTTTGTTATCAGCAGGCAGACTTCTTTACCAAACATCTTTCCTGGATTTCATTTAATTCTGTCCACAGTGCGAACTCCACTCACATCCTCAGCAGTCACAGTGCATATTATGTACAGAGAGAGAGAGAGAGAGAGAGAGAGAGAGAGAGCAGCCACCTGGATAAACTCTGGGATTAGGTATCTGGAAATTAACACATGATTGCTCTCCTTCGACTACGGTACTACAGCCTAACTAATAGATCTATCCATTTCCTCCCTCTCTCTGGTGCACTAGGAGTGAAGGAGAGACAAGCACAAGTAGGACATTAAACAATTACTCACCCACCTTATCCAAAATATATGACAGGTCAGCTGCCGTGGGGTTAGTCTCTCTCTCTCTCTCTCTCTCTCTCTCTATCTCTCTCTCTCTCTCTTGTATGAATCCTAATAAATTCACGTAAGTGCACTGTAAGAAAAGCAGTGTGTGTGTGTGTGTGTGTGTGTGTGTGTGTGTGTGTGTGTGTGTGTTTCATTTTACATAATTCTAGCCATTTCATTGGATTTTATATAATTTTTTATTTATAAAATAGTATAAATGTTTAATGAGAATGTAATATTACAAATGACTTATGTACAATCAACCTACGTCCTGAGCTTTTTCCCAATTTTTCTTTCTCATGATTTTCGAAATTCAATGTGGTGCATCCGCAGCAACTGTCACTGGACGAATTTATCTGGCCACAGGTAAGAAAATTTTATATGGGTCCAAACTGACATATCCAAAACGAGAAACGAAAACAATAGCCATTGACTGACGTGATTCTTAGTGATAATAATTTTACCGTATATAGCTTTAGGTAATGTAAACTATCCTAACCTTAAGAAATCCAGGCCACCCAAAAACTCATCCATTCTAACTAATCTAATCCAGCTTGGCCAAATTCAACTCACGCCAAACAACCATGACCTAAACCAAACACAATCCAACGTACCATAACTCTCTACAGACTCAGCCATTACCCTGTCGGAATCCCGGAGCTGACAGAAGTGCAACAACAATTGTGGCCATTGTTCTTGGAGCCTCAGTAAGCCCCTATCCAAACCACCAAAACCCAACCCAACCCCAGTTCACCCTAACCCAACCCAACCAAACTTACCTTGGTCCAGTCCACCTCTACCCTGACCTATCCTAACCTAACCTAACCAAACCACTCCTAATTCAATCCAACTGAACAGTCAAATCCACCCTAATTTATTTATTAACCTAACCCAACTCAGTGAAATCCATTCAAAGTTAATTCAGCTCAATCCAATAAAAAGCGAGCCTAACCCAAATCAGTGCAATCCAAGCCTCACCTAACCCAACCTTCACTCCAATCCAGGCTGTGGCCAATAACTCCAACTCAGTCCAATCGAAGTCCACCTAACCCAACTCTGTCTAATCCAACACAATCTAACCTAACATAATCTAATTTCATGTAACTTAATCCAATCGCATCTAATCACACTCAGTCTAGTCTAAGACAATTAAGGACAGTGCGACATAACTGAGGAAGCAGGGGGTACATACTGTAGATTCTGTAAACAGTCCCCCTGCTTTTTACACCTCGCCATACCACTCCACCACCTAACCCTCATAACCAAACGCACATACTGTCCACCACAGCCTAACCTAACCCAGCATCACTACCCAAGACAAGCTCGCAAGTGAAATTCCTCGAGTTAAATTTCTCATGCTGGTCAGACTGTTGGGCATAGTTTGTTTCCCCTCGCTGTCCCTCTCTCACTCAGTAGTAACAGGGAGCAGGCTGTGTTTCAGATTGTTGCCTGTTTTATTCTGACAAAACATTCCAAAAGCTGATAATGTATTATTTATTCCTGTTCAAATTTAATAGGCTTGTTCTTGCAAAAATTACTGTCTTAATTACCATTCTGTAATCAATATACCGGTACCTTAATCTTAATCCTTCTTCTTTTCTTCCGTTTAATCCAGTCCACCCGAACTGACTATAAGTTTCTCAACTCTAATTAAAATCAATTAATAAGGGTGTGGGTGTGTTTAGGGACATGCAAATACGGTACCCCTGTAACCGAGACTTACCTAGCGCTACACTCACCATTCCATCATAACTCAATCTAACCTAATCAAACCCTAATCCTCATTCCTACCCAGTATCATCCAGTCAGAACCAATCTAAAACCCAGCTTAATCGATCTCAACACAACGTACCTCATTCCAACCCTAAACTCACTGAACCTAACCGGCACCAAACCAAGCACAATCCAACCTCAACACGATCCGCTCTACTAACCTAACCTAACCTAGCACAATCCAGTCTAACCTAAACTAAGCAATACAGTTAACCACTTCACTTATAATGACCCTTTTCCATTTAGGCTATTCTAGCTGCCTGTAGACGAATATTTTTTAGTTTATGAGAGGGTTTGTTGGCGAAGAGTTTCATGAGGGACGCCATACTCCTATACAGCTTATTTACTTCCCGAAATCTCTCTCTCTAGAAGAAAATAATCGCTTGGATGCAGTAAGGGATAAAAATAGTTAAATTTGTTATCGTAGTGAAGGGGTTACGGACAGTACGGGAATCGGGACGGAGGGGCAAAATAACGTATGCACAAGGCCCCCCTCCGTTGCTACACACCTCACCACTCCACCACCAAGGATGGGGAGAGGGACTAGTTTGACGATGAGCAGCTTTGTCACCCTCGTCGCTTGTCCCCATATTCTCTCTCTCTCTCTCTCTCTCTCTCTCCCAGTGGTTCAACTTTTTCCAGTGATATTCCTGTATACATAAAACAGACGACACTAAATACGTTAACAGTACACCTCTCCTTTTCTGGAATGCGCGGTTGACACAGTACCCAGTGAATGATACCTTCACCCAATGCGGCCGGGATGCCCTCTTCTGTTTATATATAATTACCATCTACTGACGATTTTATTCCTCTTTAGACAGAATTTTCGAACAGCAGAGGTTAGATGTAGCGTAATTAACCTCCTTCATAATCCTTCCCTAAGTTCAGTAAAATCGTCCCACAGCAGGAAGACTACTAAAATTGACATCAGCCGGTATCAAGGGGTTAAGAAATCGAGGGTAATGAGAAAAACGTCTGACTTCATCGTGTTACTGGAGGATACTTTTACGTCTTCCCCACATGGCTGTTATCTGGGTTGAATTTAAAATCGTCTGGCGGCAACAAGAATAATATAAAAACACGTAGGCCTTATTTGTGTTAAAGAGAACTGTTTTATAAGGAGAAGTCTTATAGTCCATAATGATTACATACCGGTACTGGAATAATATCGTACTGTAATGCACTCCCTTATGTGTAGCGTGGGTCTCTTTCCGGTCACGATGGCTGACAATGTATAGGTACACATAGCCTACCTGCATTATATCTATCTACCATTATTTATCTGTCTGTCTGTCTATGTATATCTATGTATCTATATATATATATATATATATATATATATATATATATATATATATATATATATACTGTATATACATAGTCAAGTTGTGAATGTCAGTGTCTGTCTGTGCGTTTATTAGTTTCTTTCTACGAGAACGGTAACAGATATCCAACCAAGCTAATTCTTTTTGCATTAGGACAACTTTTTGGTCAGAACTGGTCACTGTTCGCTCAATAACTGTACAGTATGGAAACAAAGATAATGGTATTTGCAAACATTTTGTGATGGAAAGACCATTATTAGTTAGCCCTGCAAATATTAGAGGGCAAGCAACTATTTATATATATATATATATATATATATATATATATATATATATATATATATATATATATATATGAGAACATGTACCGCTGGGTCCAGTGTTTTGTCCTGCTCCTATTTCTCAGGTAAATTATATTACCAAGTATTGTAAAGAAAGAAAATATAGTTAGAAAAAAAAATAACGTTACAAGGAAATATTGCACATTATAGTATAAAGCTAAAACACTGCCTATCTTAAACAGAAGAATGTACACTCAGTAAAAAAAAAAATCACAGGTGATCAATGGTTTCACATTCAGCGCTGTTACTTATCTGGGTTTTTCTTTTGGGGAATTCTTCTGCATGAACTATTTACTTCACATATATATTGCATAAACTTCATTTTCCATGTCGTACTGATAAAATTACTGGACATATACAACTCTTCAGGAACTACTGGAAAATGTTTTCATATGTTTTCTTTCACTGCTTCGAAAAGGTAAGACGGAAGGTTGTAAAGATATTTTGATCGACCGTACAGGATCTGCGTCACAAAGTTGGCCACAGGGTCCTGTCTTGGGGGACCTGCTCTATTTAACTGATTAATGACGCAGATAAAAGTTTGTTTGTAAAATATCCATATATGCCAGAGACACAGAATATCCAACACTGTATACACTCCAACACAGACAGCTGTATCGGAGCAACTCTTGATAAATTAACCCAGTGAGTCCAAATGCGTCAGCTGGACTATCAATGAAAAATGGATCGTAGCTGCCTATTATTGTTAATGTCAATAAAAAAGTAATCCCAGTCTTAAATAATACAAACATTTGATTGTAAAAAATAAAAACTCTCATTAAAAAAAAAAATTCCTCATCTGCTGTGTAGAAACGATCAGTAGTGTTGCGTGAGTCTAGACAATTAGCTATAGTTTTTGGAGACGGAGAGTAAGAGGAATACAACCAACAAAGGAAATATAGCTCAATTAACCTCTCCACCCCCGATTAAAATTTTTCATGTTTTACTCTAGATAGCGACCTTAATGCTAATCAGACTTAGGCTACAATTAACCTGAGAATAACCACTATACCTATTTTACTCTAACCTGGCCTATAATTGCCTTCTCCCCACCTTGAATACTGAGTTGTAGCAACAGATTAATACTAGAATATGATGCAAGTCATGAAGAAGTGCTGTGGAAAGGATGTAGAGCCACAGCATTGTCTTGTTCTCCCGCTCAGGTACGTGAAATAAGCTGCAAAAGGGCAAAACTCAGGTCATAGAGAGAGAGAGGTACAAAAACACCCAGTGCAGAGAAGGGACCCGTTTTGCTTCTGAAACACTGGGAAATGACCTAGCCTGGCTTCCTCCTAGTTAACAAGAACGGCCAGTAATTTTCCTTAACATAAATAATCCTTTGCTTTGGGTGAAAGTATCAAATTTCTCACTATAAGCAATTTCTAGTCACGTTCTTTTGTCATATATCATCTTCATTGCCCATCTAAAGAAAATTACTTTCGTACAAGCTTTATTCTATATGTGGCATCCCACTTACGTTTAACAGCTGCATAATTCAAACTGAAATTTCTTAACATCATATTATCGATCACTTATTCTTTTTTCCTATTCCTCCAATGCTTCTTCTATATATGACCGTTCAGATTTTTTACATAGTACACGATAAATTCCCATCTTATGCTCTCCTTTGTTTAACTCCTGGACGCTTCACCAACCCTCTCGGTCGTAGTAGAGGCAGGCTCTCACCACTTTCTATGCCTGTTTCATACATTATGCCTGAAACGTTTTGGCGATACTGAAGTGTTTGGCAGTATGCTTCATTTTTTTTTCACTTCTACTCTGTACATTCCCTTCTCTGATAAAATATCTATGGTTATTTCTCCTCGCTATAAGGGGATGAAGTAGGGAGGGCAGATTTTTAAGTCAGTGAGAGTGAAAGCAGTGGAAATGACTTGGTTTGAGAGAAGCAAGTGACGTTGCACATGAGAGAGAAACAAATGATGAAGGAGCGTTGTGGTGCTGATTTGTGGCTGTGAGAAAGTGTTGAGAAATACTTTTGGAGAATGTTTGGCCAGGTGGAGAGGATGGAGATAGAGAAACTAAGTAGATGTGTGTATGCGTATGAGGTGGAGGGGGAAAGGGAGATAGGGAAGCCACGAATGAGGTGGAAGGGGAGACCAAGACGACGTGGAGGGATGGAGAGAAATATAGAGAAAAGGTGCGAGTTGGAGGAAGGAGAGCAAAATGGGGGAGGACAGGGTGAACAGGAGACTTGCATGTGACCACCCGTTTAGGGACTGAAGAGGCGGACTGCGAGTGAGATAGTAGATGGAGTCTTCCACAAACGTGGTCAACACCCTGCAAATATCCCTCCGAACATCCTCAGAGCTGCGACAAAAAATCAATCTTTGCCGATAGGAACTGATTGTAAGTGTGAATCCCGATCGAGGATTTACTTTACCACTTTAACTTGATTACCTTAATTTTTTTTTTTGAATACCTATCCCTAGACAATATATGGTACTAATCTGTGAGGGACTTTTCAAGCTGCAGAGGTATGGCTTTCAATTACTCACTCCCTAAGTATGGGACTCTCCTAAGCTGAAGAAAGTAGCTCTAAGATTAGCTAGAATAACAATACAAATACTTTATGGAATGAACTGGTTAACAATAATTACTCCAAGCAGTGGCTGAGGGAACAACATCCGTAACAGGATGAATGACAATACAGTAGCTATAAATAAATAAATTATAGCATTACAGGCCATTCCTGTTCTCACTTTCTAACTTCCAATAAATTAGCACCTGCTTCAAACCATAAAATTTACTCTCGTTTTCTAAGGCATAGCACACTTCGTAACCCCCTTTCCTCTAGCAATTTATTTTACATTTAACCGTGTGTGTGTGTGTGTGTGTGTGTGTGTGTGTCCGACTCTGGGCATAGGCTTCCACAGCCTGCTATCAAGGCCCCAGCAGTCCTCCTACATTACCATACACCTCATACATGTCACCACTTCGGCGCTAACACCCACCGTCCATATTGAATACATGCTAGGGCTGTCTCCATACAGGACTGTTGTGTATTGGTATATTAGCGGGGGTTTCAATGTCGACAAACTGTAGTCTGAAGCAACAACGCACATAAGGATACTCAAGTGTAATATTCAGAATAAAGGAATAACGATAAGCTGTCACGAAATCTCCAAAGCCACTTAGAGAACAACCTTTACACTCACCTGCAAAAATCTTCAAGCAGCCAGCTCCTTTACTCTTGGCAGGAACTAAACTTCGTTCACCTCAAAATAATCCGGATTTCCGTACCTTTGCAGCTTATTTCTGGCAGCTTGATGGAAAAATAAATTAATACTACAGCTCTACGGCCATTCCACTGCACTTCTTTGTATCACCACATTCTAGCATTACTGTTATAGGGCCTCAAGATGGAGAGAGATGGCAATGTTTGTTCTGTGCTGCTGCGATGTCAGCCAGTCCAACTCGCTAAAATGTACCTTTGAATGTTTTCTTCAACAACACACTGCACTCATTACAGTTTCCATGTTGAGGTTTCACTCGTGGTTTGTGTTTGCACCGCAGCAAAGCTCTGAGTAGCACACAAGCAATTCTTAACCCTCAAAACGTGACAGATCGTATATAGCACTACCCTACCTCACCCAACAGAAAGTTCACATAACTGAGACTGGCCGCTGATCAGTGTTGTCAAATGGAAATTCTATCAATCCGCTAGGAGTGGTCTTAAAAGTGGTAAAAATCCACCAGATTATGGGAAATCAGCCAAAAAAAAACAGCCAGACAGGGGATTGAAAACCGTTAGGTATAGAGAAAAAAATCCTGCTAGATTGGTTTTAAAACTTCTAGATTTAGCGTGAAAATCAAGCTAAATTGTCAACACTGCCGCTGGTCTGCAGTCAGATTCAGCGCCTACCCAAGATGCACAAACCACGCAGAGTTACTCATTTAGGGAAAAAAAAATAAAGCTCTAAAACTTACATCCTTATCCTTTAATACTCCCAAAAATATAAGCACATAATATCGCTTATACTTACTCGTGAAAAAAATACGATAAAAACGAAACATTAAGAAATATTTTTATGAAGGTGTCATTGTTGGAACAGTTGGTGCAGCCCTGGCTTCCTGTCCAAACGTTGGACGGCAAAAGCGAGACATTATTTTTTCTTAATTGTTTTTTCTCTGATGTGGAATACATTCTTATAATAATTATCTTTAAGGATCCTTCAAGAGCAATTGGAAGCGATAGGTCGCACTAACAATAGCATATGTATTCGGAAGAGATTAAACATATTGGGAAAATTATAAGTAAACAATACGGAGCCACGGGGGACCATTGTCTGCTTGAGCCCAATCTTTTAAAAGGCACAGATTAAATAACGAACTTTGTAAGGAAATCAAATGCTACGTCTAGCTCTTACATTAATATTTTGCTTAGTTAAACTCCCAGTCTCCCCTCCCTTATTATTATTATTATTATTATTCATTCATCATCCAGTCCTACATTGCCCTATGAGAAGCGTAGGAGCCCGGGGCTAGGCAAGTTGGTCCTGACATTTAAGATGAGAGTGACCAGCCTCACTCATCCCTGAGTGGCATTGCGCGAGCAATAAACACCAACCAGCTCCTTGGGTATAAACCTTCACCTGCTCAATCCGATTGGAGCACCTGTAATGTTACCCACTCAAACCACCAGGTGCCAAAATTTGGTTATACAGTACGGTTAAGCAATCCAGCGTTGTAATTGGTCTCCTGGTGTACAAGAAACACATCTGGCATTGTCACTTCAGTATAGAGTCACCCACAGGCAGAAGTAAAAGGAAAGAACGAAGGAAAGAAAGACAGAAGAGGGAGTGTAAAGTCACCTGTAGGCAGAAGAATGAGTGAATGAATGAAGGAAAGACAGAAGAGGGGATGGAAGGAAAGAAGGGATGGAGGAGAGGGAAGGGCAGATGTACCCGGGAGCAGCATCTACATCGAATAAATGTGGATGGTAAGTTACATAGCCTAGTGATTTCATCATCCTTTGTGTAATTTTAACGCACAGTTGCTGCATCGTTTGATCACGAGCGTGTTCTGCCTCAGTCCCCCCTTCAAATCCGTTATAGTAGAGTAAGTCGTCCTCTCTGTTATTATCTAGAGCGGGATTTTCAGCTCTTTGTCCCCATGGCTTCATTTGGCGCTGTCCTTCTTACAAGTTGTATCAAGCTCTCCTGGTCCCCTATATAATGAGCTCAGTCTCTGCATCATTGCCACTTAGATCTGCTCCCTCATTTTGTTCACATCTCTGTCCTCCCCTGTACAGATATTATTATTGTGAGTGCTCAAGAAATCTCCAAACATCTAGCAGCTGTGTGTAATTTGAGTATAACTGTTGTATTTTTTTCTTTGTGCTGTGTAGCATAGGGTTAGTTCTTAGGCCTAGTGAGGTCTTTTGTGTAATGTTGGGTTCTTATGTCAGACATTTTTGATAATAGTTTGTATCTGTAATAATTTATCTTGCATTAACTGAGCATTACCAGGTGTATTTTCATTTTATCAGGGCTGACTCTAGATAAATTTCTTATCTACTTGCTAATTTTCTGTGTTAATAGAGGCTATTGCAGTTAACCATATATTTAACCTGTTTATTTGCCATTACATTAATCCTTATGAGTCCTGAATGTTTTGTTGTTAGTTTGAGCATTAAACTTTAACTTGTAATTTTACCTAACTCTTTTGTTTTGAACCTGGAACTTTACGGGACAGTAGTGATTTTTAGTATTATCACTTAAAGTGTACATTATCTTTCTCTGTTCCGTAACCAATGGTGAGCGTCCCCACCTTATTATTATTATTATTATATTATTTATTATTATTATTATTCCCTCCCTGCCTCCACCACCACGCATTTCTTGGGAGTGACATGCCCCCCTCCCAGTCTTAAAAACAATAAAGTACAGTCAAGTAAGGAAGAGAAAGGAGTAGTTGGATAAACAAAGGTAAGCGGAAGGGGACAGGTGGGTAGGGGGAGAGGAAGTGTGGGTAGGAGACATAGGTAAGAGGGAAAAGATGGAGAGGAGAGCGTGAGGGTTCGAAAAAGGGTATTATGGCATTTACTGATGTGACTAATGAACGATTGAACTAGAATAACTAATGAGCAAGTGAAGATGTAGAGGTCCACACACACACACACACACACACACACACACACACACACACAGAATCACCTGAACTCGCATAGTCTTTGAGTTATTATTTCGTAATTGCCCGGTATTTATGAGGTAATTTAACTCCCTGTCATATACTCGTACATTAGTTTATCTGACAAGTTATAAATATTTATCCATGTTACTCTCTCTCTCTCTCTCTCTCTCTCTCTCTCTCTCTCTCTCTCTCTCTCTCTCCACAACGAACCTTTCATTTTCTCCGACCTAGTTTGCATCTCGTGAGGGACTAATTTGTTCCATAAAGACTACTGGAAAAAGTCAGTAAATATAAGAACAGAACTCCATACGCCCTTAACTCTGTTGCTGCGATTTGCCAACTTCATATTATATTCCAGAGCTCTAAAGACGGTTTTATTTGTCTCCAGAAAACCCGCTAAGACATGAATGATAGGGACTGTCTAGGTTAACCCTTCAGGAAGCTAATAAGGAATTCTGTTTTCCATTTTGGCTGACAGCGGATGATTTTTTGCATCTGTACCAAACACGCAGAAGCCAAGGCATTAGGCAATATCTCGTGGTTAATATAGTATTATAATCGTCACTGGTACTTTATTCAGGCTGTCAGTAAAAGACTTTGCTTATCTTTATTAAATTATTCTGACCCAGAGGTAAAAATGAAAAGTCGATTTGATTTTGCCATCAGCTACTTCTTATTGTTACTACGGGTGCATGTTTCTTCCCTCCCCATCACCACTACTGCAGCTACCATCACTGATACTACCACTGCCACTCAACCACTACTGCAGCTACCATCACTGATACTACCACTGCCACTCAACCACTACTGCAGCTACTACCACCACTGTCACTCCTCCACCTCTCAACCAACACGGCATCATATATTACCACCAACCTCACCATCACCACAATTACCACAACAATATTTTACCACACCTGCTACCCCCACCGCCCTCTCCAACATCACCATGCCCACTATAATTGTCATCAGTACTATTTTCATTACCAGTTTCACTACTGCTACCACAGCTACTACTGCTGCTACCACCACAATCACCTCCATTCCTTTTATCATCACCACTCTCCACTAACACCATCCTCCATCATCACCGTCATCTCCTTTACTCCCTCTTATCCACCACAACACCAACTTTCTCCCCTCCTTTTGCCTCACACCTAAATATCAGTGAATTTTATCATTTCACTGTAAATGCGCTTAACTTTCTCAAAATATCTCCTCCCAGCGCTTTCCATACCCTAAGGCCTAAGCTATTTCTAATTTGCACTAGTAGCCAAAAGAATACCACTGTAAGTGAGGTGTATAAAATGTGTGATATGAGAGGACACAACAAATTAGAAAATGTGGCAGAAAAAGTGTGTGGATAACATGACCGGGTTTGGGGTTTCATGTTATCGATTTTACTTTCTTCCTTTTTATTTAGTCCTCTGAGCAATGCAGGCCTACCAATTCAGCTGCGCAAAAAAAAAAAAAAAAAAAAAAAATGGTCTTGACCAAAATACAGTACGCAGCTGTATCTAACCCTCAAAGGGACTAGATAATATTAAACCAACAACAGCGAAAACATCAAGAGACACAAGAGAACTCCCTCAGTCTTTGCCAATAGCGGGACATTTGCAGGGGTCAGTAATTTGGTGGGAGTGGTCTCAAGCGCTGCGTGGTGGTCACTGGTATTCAGGGGAGGGGTGGCGGGTGGAGAGCGGCAAGAGGGATGTAATTAATGGCGCTGTGTTGATGTACCGCCTCACGCCTCAGCCACGTGAACCTGGAGGGTGAGGGATGTTGGAGGGCATATACTGAACTTGTATGGGAGTATAATATGTCGCCTTGTCCTCCGCCATCAGACTGTCTTCTCTACAGTTTACATTATCTCTTTCCTCAAACACTCACAGTGAACTCAGTGCTAATAATTTCCTTTGCTTCCATGCCATTACGAATGTGTGTGTGTGTGTGTGTGTGTGTGTGTGTGTGTGTGTGTGTGTGTGTGTGTAGATAGATAGAAAGAGACAGACAGACAGACAGACAGACGGACAGACAGATAGATAGGCAGATATACATATGTACATACATACATACATACATTTTTTTTTTTTTTTTGTTGGCAAACGTTGTACGTAATTGTTGTTTCTGTAATACTGAGTTTCTGCTCAGTGCTTTCGATGCTTCGGGCTAATTTACAATGGAATTCATGTAGATTTATCAGCAGCTGTCAGACATCCGGAAGACGTAATACAAGAGACTACTTCCTGTCAGACAAAGAATAAACACATAAAGAAGGAGGTTTATTTATCCCGCCTTTGTACAGTCAGCAGAATATATAAATCTTAGTGAGAAGTAACAGTAAAAAAAATGGTGTTTATATGACCACCTATGTACTACCAGCAGAAGATT
Source organism: Coenobita brevimanus (assembly GCF_032717465.1). NCBI lineage: Eukaryota > Metazoa > Arthropoda > Malacostraca > Decapoda > Coenobitidae > Coenobita > Coenobita brevimanus. The sequence goes on along the minus strand of NC_136963.1, from coordinate 231,814 downwards.
AGAATATTTGTGCAAACTATTTTAGAGTGCTGGTTCTTTCTTCGGATGGGTGGGCACGCAATGAGACAAAGTGACCGACTGATAGCAATGAAAGGTTACATTAGGTTAAAGAAAACAATGCTATATTTATGTGGCCTGTTTAGTGCACCGTTGTTTTTATCTGTGTGAAAGCGAAGCCACGACAAACAGGGTCAGAGGTAAGACAGGTCCCCAGCACTTTTTTCTTCGCGATTTATTTTTTGATACGGTTGGTCAGTATCAATTTGTGTGTTATTGATGCTGAGTATGGTGGTAATTGAATAATTTAATTGACACAGAAGAGGATAGTAAGGAGTAATAAGCAAAACAAATCCCTTGGGATGAGGTGTTAGGGAGCTTCCTTAACCGATCTACCCCCTTATAAACGCTGGATGTAATTTGTCCACACACCAGTACCAGCTATTGTTCACCTGGCCATTATTTCTATTTATTACCTGGTCATTAATCCCAGAGGTCATCCAGGGTAGCCCAGGCAAAACATCTAAGTTTCTCTATCTCCACGTATCTGTATTTCGTCCTTCCACCCCAAGCTTCACTTGTACATGTACTCCTGACCCCCATCTCTCCATTATGCTTTGATTATACGTATTTAAAGATGCAATGCCGTATACTTGTCTTCCCACCGTGAGTTCAATAGATCGGTGTGGTATAAACAACAGTTGTCAGGAGAATTTGCTCAGTGGGGCTGAATATAAAACACTATCCAGAGCTACCTGAGCGAAAAAGTGCACTGTTGTGAACGATACAGAGGCCTTGGATATGGGTATTTCACTGCATTTCGGTCAGAGTTCAATAAGTTTGGAGCAAGGTGGAGGCTGCATAGGGACTTGAAGGGTCGAGGACTGAGAGAGCTGCATCTTGATAACCAACGTCTGACCTGTGTTGTTCTTCCCTTCCTTCCCTCACAAATCTACATCTCTCCTTCTCTCTCTCTTTCCTACCTGTCTCTCATTATCCTACTACCCTCCCTCCATCAGTCTCTCCTACCTCCCTCCAACCCCTCCTAAACTCCGCCCTCCCCTTCATTTTTATTCAGATTTCTGTTATTCATCTTGTCAGTCAAACTGTCCTCATCTTTAGCCAGTCCTTTCATCCATTTCACTTAATTAATTTTCTTCACATTCACTTGAAGCTCCTCACACTTAAGGCTTATTACTCTCTCTCTCTCTCTCTCTCTCTCTCTCTCTCTCTTAGCTAGTCAGCATGGATCCTCTATCATTTAACTACCAGCTGACCATTGCCGAGGAACAAAATAATTCTCTGTGTGTTTGAGGGAAGAAACTCAAGGTCAACATGGGGTCACCGTATCAGGAATAAGACAGACAACAATTGGCATGCTGGTAATGGGTCACCAAGTCAGAACGCCCCTCAGTGGCAGGGATAATGTGTGTGGTGGTGATAGTGGTGATGGAAGGGAGGGGAGTTGGTGACTGGTGAGGGAGGTTAGGTGTGTGTGTGTGTGTGTGTGTGTGTGTGTGTGTGTGTGTGTGTGTGTGTAACTACCACGTTGATATTGTGACCTTGCTTTTCGAAGGTCCTCAGCGTCTCATGTCTCTTGCCATTTTTGTCGTGGTCTGGCCTGGAACATGACAGTACAAGGTTGTGGGGTGGGATGAGAGGGCGAAGTGTGTGCAGTACTGAGGTATACTTATTCCCTAGATATTAATTATAGATAAACACCAAGGTAAAGACAGGCCAAGTGTCGTGGTGTGCCCTCTATATTTTGCGTCGTGTTGGGGTTATCTGAAGGGGCCACACGGGTGAGAGGGTCAGAGGGAGAGAGTGAAGAGGAGGAGAGTTAGGACGAGAGAATGCATTACCAGAAAGTTATTTATCACGCTTTTATCAGTCACTCTTTCTTGAACACCCTATGCATTCGTCCCCCAAGCCCCTCCAAAGACGGTAAGATGTAATATGATCTCTGTCAGGCTGTCTTTCATGAACTAAAATATGGCCTTGAAATCGGAACCCCTTTGTATGATGGTTTTCTGAACTGAATTAAATCGTTGAGAGAGAGGGAGAGAGAGAGAGGGGGGGGGGACCTAAACCTCTACTCATGGACATACAAGTTTCCTGTTTTGAACTAATGGCTGTGATGAGGTCAGGAAATGATGAAGTGGACACAGCGGCGGCATCTGTGAAAATTATTTAGTCAGAGTAATGATGTGATAATGATGAGTGACATGACGAGAGAAACAGATGCCGACAGTGTTAAGAAGAACTGAACTGTGTTACTTTGAGAGAGAGAGAGAGAGAGAGAGAGAGCATAACAGTCAATATATCCTACATCCAAAACCATATACGCTTATTTTCACACTCACGCTCTGTTCCTCACCCCCTCGCCCCCTTTCGGCATCCAGTAACACTCCATTAAGGTCGTGGAGACAGGGAGGAGAGAGGAACGAAGAGGAACAGGGGAGAATGATGAAGGATGGAGAAGAATGGGGAGGTAGAGTGAGGGAGGAAAAGGGGGTAAGGAAGGAGGAGGAGTGACGGGAGAGGAAGAGGATAAGGAAGGAGGAAGAAAAAAAGTAAGGGAGAGATAAAGGTGACGAGAGTAGAGGGAAGGAAAGAAAATGAAAGATAAGGGGAGGAAAAGGCACCAAAAAATGCTAAAAAACAATGAAGGAAGGAAGATGGAAGAAAAGAAGGAAAGTAGGAAGGAATGGTATCATGGGGTGAAACAGTTATTGTGATGTAGGTAGGGGATACATGATGCTTTTGAACTTAGGAAGTAAAACAACAAGACAAGAAGGAAAGGTTACAGTCCACTCTATCTGAGTCGTCTCTCTCTCTCTCTCTCTCTCTCTCTCCACGTCATGGTTCTGATTCCTTGACCTCATTACCAGAGTATGCTAAATAAGATCTTAATGACTCGGGTGGAACATGATTAACGTGTGATAACGCCATAAGGCCTAAGAGATAATAAAGTTATTCTATTAATCCGTGGCAGGGCTGACCTTACTTAATAAAACCTGGTGTATATATGCGGCCTTGACTTGCATTCTCTTCCCGCGGCAACTGATCTGATTTTGCACGAACACAGTGGCGTGGTTTGCCGTGGAGTATAAGTATAGTACATCACGACACACACTGGCTTGCCTTGTAACACTTCCCGCTGCTGTTAAGAGCGTCAAAGAGCCTAGAGAATAAAGAACGTGGAGACTGCCTAAGGAATGGTGTGTGTGAGAGAGCCTATAAGGAATGATGTGTGTGAGTGAGCCTACGAAATGCTGAGCGTGAGAAAGAGTCTAGGCCCAAGGGCAGGGCTATTCAAAAACACCACTCAAAACAATTAAGGGAACAAGATTTTGATTTGTGATATTTCAGAATCTATGCTTTGTTTAGGTTCAGAATTGCTTATGGGTATTCCCCGATATGTTAGCAATGAAAGGCAATGTTCAGCAAGGAATCAAAATGAGAACTTTATTGTTGGAACAAGTGAGTACCAGATAACCCCCAAAACAGAAATGAACAAGAGATAGCCTCGGCCACGGAATGTCTCAGAATTGTCTTAAAAACTGGTTCTGAAGTCTCTAATAATGAGTGTAACCTCCTCTTGCCTGGATGCACTCCCGACAACGACGAGTCATGCTCCGAATCACGCGTCATATGGCGTCCTGGGGGATGTTCCCCCACTCTGCCACCAAAGCCTCGGTAAGTGCTGGAATGCTATAAGGCCGAGGTTGGCGAGCATGTACCCTCCGTGTCAGCATGTCCCAGACATGCTCGATGGGATTGAGGTCTAGTGAGCGTGCTGGCCATTTCATTATGGCGATCCCTTGCTCCTGGAGGAAGTTCATCGAGACACGTGCAGTGTGAGGGTGAGCATTGTCCTGCATCAAAAGAAACTCCTCCCTCAGCTCCAGCAAAAGGCCTTACCACAGGGTCCAGCATCTGTTCCACATATCGTGCAGTTGTCAGGGTACCGCCATTCTGCACAACGAGGTTTGTGGGTACCTCAATGCATATGCTCCCCCAGACCATTACGGAACCACCACCATACCGGTCATGTTCCACAATGTTGCACGGTGCGTACCGCTCTCCAGCATGTCTCCACACTCTGATACGGCGGTCGTTGGTCGAAACACTGAATCTGCTTTCATCTGAGAACAGTACTTGGGTCCAGTGGCGTAAGTGCCACTGTACGTGATCTCGGGCGAACTCCAGACGTGCTCTTCGGTGAGCTGGGGTCAAAACTGGGGCCACAACAGGTCGTCTAGCCCGAAGGCCGTCCTCGTGAAGCCGGTTGCGCACAGTCTGGTTTGAGACACGGACCCCAGTCGCCCGTTGGAAGTCGTTTTTGCAGTGCCCGGGCAGTACTCTGTCGATTCCGGGTGGCCAGCACTCGCAGGTAGCGGTCTTGTCTTGCGGATGTCATGCGTCTGCGACCTTGCCCAGGTCTTCTGGTGTACAGCCCGTCGTCTTGATACAGTCTCCAGAGCCGGTTGATGACGCTAGGAGACACTTCAAGGCCTTGGGCCTTGTAATGCTCGAGTCGCCTCAACTATGGACAAATACCGCCGCACACACTCAGTGATGACAGGGAAACACAACAAAATCGCCCAAAGCCAGAAACACTTCATGTTGATGCTGATTTTGACCAATTCAACTCAATGAAAAATGAAATTTTCACTCTTTATATAGGGGTAGGGCGACACTCCCATTTTTATTGACATACTCAGAAAGAACAACTAAACTCACACATGTATTCGGTTCCTCAATCATTGCTCAGCTCACAACACTATTTTTGAACCCAAACAAAGCATAGATTCGGAAATATCACAAATCAAAATCTTGTTCCCTTAATTGTTTTGAGTAGTGTACTTCAGGAGTAGGGCCAGATTATGAAACTCAGATTGATAGAAGGGCCATACATTCATTTTAGTTCCATATTTTTCCTCTGTCTAAACACTACCCGTATCCCTGACCGCCTTGGAGAGAGCTCCAACATACTTGACCTCTTCCTCACAACTAATCCTTCTGCTTACTCTGTTAATCTTTTCTCTCCGTTGGGCTCCTCCGATCACAACCTTATTACCTTAACCTGTCCTATCACTCCGGTACGGCCTGTGGACCCTCCAGGGAAACGTCGTCTGTGGCATTTTGGAGCCGCGAACTGGGAGGCCCTCAGGCAGTACTTCTTTGATTTTCCCTGGAATGATTATTGCTTCCATGGCCGTGAGCCATCTGAGTGTGCCTTGCGCATTACGGAGGTTATTCACTCGGGCATGGAAGCATACATTCCCTTCTCATATCCTTTGACTAACGCAAGAAAGCCTTGGTTTAATCACGCTTGTTCTAATGCTGTCCGCAACAAGGAGAAGGCCTACAAAAGGTACCGGAGCCAACCCACCCCTGAATCACATCATCTTTACGTTTCTGCCCGGAATCGTGCTAAGTCTGTTCTTCGCTCTACTAAAAATAATTTCATCCATACTAAATGCTCTCAACTCTCCAACTCGAATTCTTCCCGCTCCTTCTGGCACCTTGCCAAAAATCTTTCTAACAACTTTACCTCATCATCCTTCCCTCCTCTTTTCTACTCTGATGGTTCTGTAGCTATTTCTTCTACTGATAAAGCAGATCTCTTCGCACAGACTTTCTCCTCCAATTCCACCTTAGACGATTCCGGTGCTGTTCCTCCATCACTTCTCCCCTCTGACTTCCTCATGGCTGACATTAAAATTTCTTCAGTTGATGTATTTTCTGCCATCACTGGCCTCCGTACTAACAAGGCATATGGGCCTGATGGGGTCCCTCCTGTTGTTCTCAAGAACTGTGCTTCTGTGCTTACACCTTGCCTAGGCAAACTCTTTCGCCTTTGTCTGTCAACTTGTACCTTTCCTTCTTGCTGGAAGTTTGCTCTCATTCAGCCAGTCCCAAAGAAGGGTGACCACTCCCAACCCTCCAACTATCGTCCAATTGCTTTAACGTCCTGTATTTCAAAAGTTTTCGAGTCAATTCTTAATAGAAAAATTTTAAGGCATCTTTCCTATCACAACCTTCTTTCCGATCGTCAGTATGGGTTCCGTCAGGGACGCTCCACTGGCGATCTTCTCACCTACCTTTCAGACTCCTGGTCATCCTCCTTTCGGGACTTTGGCGAAAACTTTGCCATTGCACTTGACATCTCAAAGGCTTTCGATCGAGTCTGGCATAAATCTTTAATTTCCAAACTGCCCTCCTACGGTTTCTATCCTTCTATCTGTGCCTTCATCGCTAGCTTCCTTTCTGGTCGTTCTATAGCCGCTGTTGTAGACGGCCATCGTTCTTCTCCTAGATCTATCAACAGTGGTGTTCCTCAGGGCTCTGTCCTATCACCAACTCTCTTCCTTTTATTCATCAATGATCTTCTAAGCTGTACATCTAACCCTATCCACTCATACGCTGATGACTCCACCCTTCACCTTTCCATTCGGTTCCCGCAACGCCCATCTCAACAGTTACTTCAAGAAACAAGGGATGAGGCTATGGCACACCTAATGTCTGACTTGGCTCGTATCGCTGACTGGGGTAAAAATAATATGGTTGTCTTTAATGCATCTAAGACTCAGTTCTTACACCTATCAACCCGACAAAATCTTCCACAGGTATACCCATTAATGTTTAATAATATTCAGCTTAATCCTGCATCATCCTTGAACATGCTTGGGGTTTCATTTACTCAGGACTTATCTTGGAAAGACCATATTACATCTCTTGTAAAATCTGCTTCCAAGAGATTGGGTGTGCTAAGCCGACTCCGCTCTTTCTTTACCCCTGCACAATTGTTGACTCTATACAGAGGTTTTATCCCCCCCTGTGTGGAGTACAACTCTCATGTGTGGGGAGGCTCCCCACATACAGCTCTTCTCAATAGGGTGGAGTCAAAGGCTTTTCGTCTCATTAACTCTCCTCCTCTTACTGACTCTCTTCAACCTCTGTCTCTTCGCCGCACTGTTGCATCTTTATCTCTTTTCTATCGCTACTTTAATGGTCACTGCTCCTCTGAAGTGTCTGCTTGCATTCCTCCACCTCTACGACGGGCGCGTAGCACCCGTCTGGCAGCAAACTCTCATCCGTTTTCTGTCCAGCTCTCTAATGCAAGAGTTAACCGTTACTCCCAGTCTTTCATTTATGCAACAGGTCAGCTCTGGAACTGTCTCCCTCTATCTGTATTTCCTGCTGCCTATGATCTCCAGTCTTTCAAACGCAGTGTGTCCAGGCATCTCAAAATGATCGGATCTTGAATTTGGCTCTCTATTGTATTTTGTTTTTCTCTTGGAGGGAACTGTTACTGCGGGCTCATGGCCTTTGGTTCCTTCTTCCTCGCATAAAAAAAAAAAAAAAAAACTTACATATAGAACAAAACGAAGAATTCATATATAATTTGCTTTTACATTTTCTGCAAAGCATATAAATAAAAGAATTTTGCAGAATTGTTTATGTCTGTTTATTTGCATTCTTCCGAGTCTGTCAAAGGGCCAATGAAAAACAACTCAAGGGCCGGAATGAATAGCCCTGCCCTAGGGAATGATGGGAGTGACAGAGCCTAGTGAATGGTGAGTGCGAGAGACGGCCTAAGAAATGGTGAGCTTTAGAGACACTAGGAAATGCTGAGCGTGAGAGACAGCTTAGAGAAAGAGGAGTGAAAAAAATAAAAAAAAAAACTAGGAAATGCTGAGCGTGATAGACTATGGAAGGGTGATTGTGGGTGTGCTTAAAACGCGGAATGGTCAGTGTGAGAAAAACCTTTGCTAAACTCTGTGGTCTATCATGTTTAGGTGATTGATTTGATCTGATTACCTGATTACAACATATTAGGCCTCTTCCTGACCAGAATTAAATTGCAGGTACGATTAACCACCTCTCATAACGCAGATTTGTTTGGTATGGTTTGGTTTTTGTTTTCAGGAGCAACGAAAGACATGGAGAGTTTCTCTGCTCACATGTCCTTGTCCTTCCTGCATATTAACAACTCTTACTTAACATATTGACAGTGAATCTCCATCATAATGTTTCTATTCATGAACTCAAAATTACATCCCTTTTTATTTCGTCCTGTCTCCCGAACCACCTCTTGGATTGCCTCGTTCGAAGCCAGCAGACACCTTGTTATCTGTCTGGCATACCTATATGTGCTCTCACCTCCTCAATACCTCGCTTACCGTGCCCACCCCCTTCCGTATCCAATCACCTCTCAAACAGTGAACAAATTGGCCACCACAGGGATCCAATCAGAGGGCCAGCCAGGGTCAGGGCCACACAGTCAATCCTACTCAGTTATGGTGACGGGTGGATGGTTGGTGACCCCATGCTACCCTCTGCCGTCCAGCCACATCGTCTCTTGCCTTATGCCAGCTTCTTCACCGAGGAAAATGCTAATATGAAGGTGGTGTATGCAGCCACTTATTACCTTATGATGGAGAGGTGCGCTGGCCTGCATATCATAATAACATCGACGTCCCCTTCAGAGGCTCTAATGCTTTACACTTTCAAATCGCAGCAGCCACATCACATACACACACACACACACACACACACACACACACACACACACACACACACACACAGATACAGCCAGTTTGCTGACCACAACTTACAATAATTATGATCACAAAATACAGTGCTGATAAACAATAAAACAAATACAACATCTATTTAAATAATTGCAGTCCACAATAGTTATAATTATCATGTATTACCTTTAAGTGAACAATCTATCTCAAATTCATAACCCCTAATCTACAGTTTTCCACAAAATATATCAAACCGTAACATATCTTTGTGTGAACCTTATACAAATCTTTAATCACTGACAATCATTTATACACCTGTAATACATCATGGATAACTTTACACATCATCTCATTCGAAGTCAGAAGGGTGAGGACATACTCCTCCACTATGTGCCTCTTAGTCTGCACCGCGCCTCAGCTACACAGTCCTTCCTCGACCGGTAGATGGCCACGCCCACACCTGTTCCAGCTCCCCGTCTCTACCGCTAGGCTGTAGCCACACACACACACACACACACACACACACACATTTCCATGGCGGGATGACTGGGTGAGAAGGGTGGTGGAGGGAGAGAAGTGGGTGGGGTGGGGCAGGACTGGGAAACAGGGACAGAGTACTGAATCAGGCAGGAAAGTGCAAATGAAGAAATATCAGTTAGTGTCCCGGTGAAATAAATAATCCATCCAGCCATTTCATATTCAGGCATAGCAATAAATAACTAATAAATGGATAAGAAAATATAATTACATGATTATTTATACTACAGCGTTGTGGAATTCTTGTGTCTGTGTGCTGGGAAACACACACACACACACACACACACACACACACACACACACACACACACACACACCATTCATCCTAGTCCGCCTCCACTCTACTTCCAGTAAAAGTTATCACGCTTTTTGCTTCCCTCCTCCTCTTAGTTCCGTTTAGTTTCAGGATAAAATTTCCCAGTTAATCGTCATGACTGGTAACAAAGTGAGTACAACTATAAAAAAAAAAAAAAAAAGTATGGTATTTTAACCTGTACATATCACAGTGATAGGAGGGGAGTACTGTATGGAAATGCTACTCACAGCCAGGCTTGCACACACACACACACACACACACACACACACACACACACACACACACACACACACACACACACACACACACACACACACATTTTCAAAGTAATAGAGACCACAGTGCTTATTATGTCTCTGCAAATTGTGGAGGGCTACTGCAGATCCTGTGTTTCTTCCAAACATTTTTTTTCATCTTGACGCCATTCCGTTATTTCTTCATCAATTTGCTGCAGACTTAGCACAACTGTTCTTTGGGTCAACAGCCTCAGACACCCTTTTCATTTCTTTTCTAAGATTTAAATATTCAAAATGGAGTGATGTGGTCAAACTTCGAATCAGAGAAAGACTCAGATTTTGAGATTCTATATTTTTGTACGTTCCTTTATTCTCATAGCAATTGGTACAGAAATTTTCATCAGTGTGTGGAGCCCACCTTACATTCCCTTAAGAATACTGTATTGGCAATCTTGCTTTGAATACCATCTTACCAGCTTTTCAACAACCTCTGAGCAAACTGTACGTTCTCTGAAGTTGTCGAGTGTGTGCGTATACAAGGGACAAGTGAAGCCTGGGTGAACACAGAGGGCCTTTGTCAAGAGTAAGTTAATAAGCGTTTGAATCCTGTTGGTTATGCTGGTGGGATGGTGTTTGTACTGCGACCCGTGAGCCAGGCAGGGTCCATCTTTGTAAACAGTGACGGAGCTGAGTCCAAATGTCAGCGAAAGTGGTGGAGTTCCCGGTAGTCCAGTCCAAGGTATAAACTCTATATACCCTTACACCTTTATTCCCTGCTCTAGTCATCCCACCACCTCGCTCCTCAGTGTTTACCTGAACACTCTACAAGGCAAGGAAACAAACACCTTGGGAAGTTATATGGTAACTCTTCACTGATTTTTGAGCATGTCAAAAGCATATATTTCTTTACGCAAAAATATCTTAAATGTGCACTTATCTGGGGAAAATACACATCGCTATATATTAGTCTCACACACACACACACACACACACACACACACACTCATTTATAGGGGAAAAAAAAAAACTATCAGCTGGACCCGAATCAGATCAAACAACGATAAACACATCAAACAGAGAGCGACCTGCCTCCTTTACCACATTCAACCGCGACAAAAAAATTCACCCCCTCCCAGCCCACAAATCTTTGTCTGTCTGTCTCTCTCAAATCCATGGAAGGGCAGAGTTACCAGCAAGGTTGACTGAGAGATGTCACAGCGCCCCAAGGTCATAGTGTCGACAAAACGGTCACCCTGGGTCGCAGACGCCTTGAGTTACTCCATTTTTTTTTTTTTTTTCGATTTATTGAAGGTGCGTGAATGAGAGTTTGGCCGACTCATTGGGACAGATTTTGTGTTAGCTTATAATCTTTTTTTTCTTTTCTGAACCCTACTTCTCCCCATCTATACGAGAGAAAAGAGGTCTAGATGATGAGGAGGAGGATAAGAATGAGGAGGTGGAGGAGGAGGAGGATGTTTAAGATCACCTGCTTGTGTGTCGAGGGTAGGACGGTGGAGGTTAGGAAACGGAGAGTTTGTGAAGATGTAGGCACAAGAAAATGTAGCAAACAATCTCGAAAGAACCATTAGATATGTCAGTAATTGCTGTCCTTTGTAATACGAGGAGTTCAGACACAAGAGCATGAGTGAGGTAAGAAATGAGCAAGTGTGGGAAACTACGCGAAGTACAAGTTTTTGAGAGGAAAGAATGAGTGTTTGTGTGTAAGTTGGACTGTGGTGGCGATAGGAAAGTGTAAAGTGCTTAACCGTAGTAGTGGATGTTTGTAACAAGGGTGCGGTGGTGGGAAGAATGAAAGTGTGTAGGAGAATGGTGGTGACAGTGGGTATGTAGGGAGAGTGTGTTGGTGGGGATTAGGTTGTGTGAATGTGAGATGTACGAGTGTGACGGTGACTTAGCTAACAGGATAAATCAACCTCCCCCGCACCCCCCCCCCACACACACATGTAGCCTAATATCCCGAGTACATAACTAGCCTCAGTATTTTGACGACGTCGCAAAAGAAGAGCACGGCAAACTTATGCAAGAGCGGTGGGGTACTCCTTAGTAAAGCAGCGATGCCTTCAGTGTACCAGCAGCCTGACGGTGCAGAAAGGTACATTGGTTAACAGACCTAACATCGAACTGCATTTGATAAGAGGCGTTAAACAGCACTCTTTGTAGTCGATTAGCCTTCCTGAACCACCGGAAATGTAGACTGCACGAGGGTGAAACGGTGAATATATAAGCAGAAAGAACTAAGAAAAAATAGAAGCTGAGTGAATGTAGGTAGTTTTTAATAGTACAGCAGATTATTGTAGCATCTCTCTCTCTCTCTCTCTCTCTCTGTTATTATATCATGACAATCTATTCCTAGTATATGCGCGCACACTTGAAATGTAAATATGCAATTACATAAGAGATATCACTTTGGAAATTAACACTGGAAAAATTATAATAGACTGTTTTGGAATGCACCAACGTATCCCTTTAACGTGTTGGATCAGTTCTTCCAGTTTTAGAAGACTGGCCACGGTAGCAGGTGAATAGCGGATGTTGCCTTCACTCATTCTTACGAATATTATTCCTAACACATTTATTCGGCCTTAAAGAATATCCCTTCCGATAATTTCCATGATCAGATAGCACTGAAGTGTACCAGTAATGATCACTGAATATCATACTGATCGCCAAGCAATACAGGAGTTTAGGAAAATAAAGCAGCATCTCACTTTCGGCACCTAGCGTCGGGGCTGCAGATCAAGGCTGCCATTCGTTCCAAAAATGACACATTGGTATATTTGTTATATATTGAATTTTTACTGTACGTATTTTCGATTGAGTATAAAATGGTAGTTTTTTTTTTTTTTTTAACAATCACTGGTGTGTCAGCAGGTGGTGTTTCCCGCACATTTTATATTATTGGTAAATATGGGCGATTGTGTATCCAACGCATCGCAACAAAGACAGCCTCACAGTGTGTGTTTATACTGGGGTGGGTGGGGAGTGCCATACACTCTGCCACAATTACCACATTTTGGGAAGTTGAAGTGCTTGTGTGGTGACTCGGTGTTCGCTACAGTTTAAACACAAACCCACAGTGAAACTCTAGACATAGAAATCAAAGTGATACAGTGAAATGGCATAGAAAAACACTTGATTTAGTGGACAATGAAATGATCAGTTCTCGGACTCGCCTAGATGTTTTGGCGCATCAAGATATTACACCGTACTGTGACGATAATGCACGTGTGACGAAAACTGGTGGACTTGGCAGGCTGGAGATTGTGCAGGTGAGTGTGATTTTAATGGTTGGGATTAGGGAGGACAGGAAAATTGGAAAGATGATAAAGAATAGCCAATGTTTTTGTCAATATTAATATTTGTTTGCGGGTAGGGTCTGTTTATAGGCTGCATGATTAAACTTTACTATTATTTTTATTTATTATTATTATTATTACACCCGTCCTCGTGAAGCAAAACTGGTGTTATAATCGCCGTGTATATATATATATATATATATATATGTATCATATATATATATATATATATATATGTATATATATATATATATATATATATATATATATATATATATATATATATATATATATAGTGTGTGTGTGTGTGTGTGTGTGTGTGTGTGTGTGTGTGTGACAGCATCGTCGTTTTTTGTTTTCCTGAACCATCTGAACATTTTCCTCCAGACACTGTGCTGTTTAAAGCGATTATTTGTTCAGTTTTATATTTTTCCTTAATCCTGCTGTGCAAAATAAGCTGGTGAACCTTTCGGGACCCACAAGGCTAGTTCTCCCACGCCGACAGATGCCACCAAACACCCGTATTTCACCGATTGTGTGAATACCGACCCGCTTATGCTGAATACAATAGGAGTGGTGTGTTTGTGTGAGTGTGTGTGTGTGTGTGTGTGTGTGTGTGTGTGTGTGTGTGTGTTTTAGATGATAAGTGAAGATTGTACTGGTGAAGGTCTAGGCGTGCTCCCCAAAACAAATATTGATAATTTTATGACATGAATTAAGTTTCATAATTGTGTACCTCATTTTTGACACCCAGATTCTGCAGAAATAGTTGATTTGATACTCGTAGAAATATGGTTAAATTTCTGTATACTAGAAATCAAAAGCTACAACTAGAGGTGGATTAGAAAGGAAAACTAAATTACCGGTACCGGTATTGTGGTTATCGCAATAACAAACTCCATGCACGTCCACGCCCCAGCACAAAACTAATCACATCCACGCCCTAGGACAAAACTAGTCAAACTCCACCACGCCCACGCCCTTACACTCAAAACTAATCAAATGAAAGAAAAACCATTAGGGAACCGGATGCTAATCGCCCGCCGGAATATGCTGTCGGCCAAGTCCTTAGGTCATATCATGATACCCTGGAGGTTTCATGCTGATTGTTCAAGCCGTTCATGAGATATCATGGTGCTAAAAGCAAACGATAAACGCTAGTTGACCTTTGCCAGCTATTTTGGTGACCTTGACCTTGATCTCGAGTGATCATTTTCGAACTCGCCGAAGATTTTGGCCATTTCTTAGTACTCTGAAGTTTTCATATCGATAGCTCAAGCCATTCGTGAGATATAATAGTGCTAAAAGCGGGCAATAAACACTAGTTGACCTTTCGCAGCCATTTTGGTGACCTTGACCTTGATCTCGAGTGCCCATTTTCGAACTCGGACAAGATTTTGGCCATATGTTGATACCCTGACGGTTTCATGTTGATAGCTCAAGCCGTTGATGAGATATAATTGGATGTATTTTCTGCCATCACTGGCCTTAGTACTAACAAGGCATATGGGCCTGATGGGGTCCCTCCTGTTGTTCTCAAGAACTGTGCTTCTGTGCTTACACCCTGCCTAGGCAAACTTTCCTTTGTCTGTCAACTTGTACCTTTCCTTCTTGCTGAAAGTTTGCTCTCATTCAGCCAGTCCCAGAGAAGGGTGACCACTCCCAACCCTACAACTATCGTCCAATTGCTTTAACGTCCTGTATTTCAAAAGTTTTCGAGTCAATTCTCAATAGAAAAATTTTAAGGCATCTTTCCTATCACAATCTTCTTTCCGATCGTCAGTATGGGTTCCGTCAGGGACGCTCCACTGGCGATCTTCTCACCTACCTTTCAGACTCCTGGTCATCCTTCTTTCGGGACTTTGGCGAAAGCTTTGCCATTGCACTTGACATCTCAAAGGCTTTCGATCGAGTCTGGCATAAATCTTTAATTTCCAAACTGCCCTCCTGCGGTTTCTATCCTATCTGTGCCTTCGTCGCTAGCTTCCTTTCTGGTCGTTCTATAGCCGCTGTTGTAGACGGCCATCGTTCTTCTCCTAGAACTATTAACAGTGGTGTTCCTCAGGGCTCTGTCCTATCACCAACTCTCTTCCTTTTATTCATCAATGATCTTCTAAGCTGTACATCTAACCCTATCCACTCATACAGTGATGACTCCACCCTTCACCTTTCCATTCGGATCCCGCAACGCCCATCTCAACAGTTACTTCAACAAACAAGGGATGAGGCTATGGCACACCTAATGTCTGACTTGGCTCGTATCTCTGACTGGGGTAAAAATAATATGGTTGTTTTTAATGCATCTAAGACTCAGTTCTTACACCTATCAACCTGACAAAATCTTCCACAGGTATACCCACTAATGTTTAATAATATTCAGCTTAATCCTGCATCATCCTTGAACATGCTTGGGGTTTCATTTACTCGGGACTTATCTTGGAAAGATCATATTACATCTCTTGTAAAATCTGCTTCCAAGAGATTGGGTGTGCTAAGCCGACTCAGCTCTTTCTTTACCCCTGCACAATTATTGACTCTATACAGAGGTTTTATCCGCCCCTGTGTGGAGTACAACTCTCATGTGTGGGGAGGCTCCCCACATACAGCTCTTCTCAATAGGGTGGAGTCAAAGGCTTTTCGTCTCATTAACTCTCCTCCTCTTACTGACTCCCTTCAACCTCTGTCTCTTCGCCGCACTGTTGCATCTTTATCTCTTTTCTATCGCTACTTTAATGGTCACTGCTCCTCTGAACTGTCTGCTTGCATTTCTCCACCTCTACGACGGGCGCGTAGCACCCGTCTGGCAGCAAACTCTCATCCCTTTTCTGTCCAACTCTCTAATGCAAGAGTTAACCGTTACTCCCAATCTTTCATTTATGCAACAGGTCAGCTCTGGAACGATCTCCCTCTGTCTGTTTCCTGCTGCCTATGATCTCCAGTCTTTCAAACGCAGTGTGTCCAGGCATCAGGAGGGAACTGTTACTGCGGGTTCATGGCCTTTGGTTCCTTCTTCCTCGCATAAAAACACACACACACACACACACACACACACACACACACACACACACACACACACACAGAGGCAGGCAAAAGCTTAACTAGCACGCCCACGCAGACAAAAATATAACTATCACGCCCACGCTCACGTCCACGCACCAGTACATAACAGTAATCAAATACCAGGTACAGACACTGGGTGCATATCGGTACCGGTTTGCGATTTTTATCTTACTGGTGATAAAGTTAGGAATTAGATGGCTACAAGAGTGGCTGAAGAGATGGTGGTGTAATGAGAGCTCGGATAACCTACGATGACGTGGTTTGTGTTCGTGATGTACTTCCATGTTACTAGATGCCCAGGGAATGGTAGAGTGCGTTTTGGTGTGTTATAGAGTGTGTAGGAAGTTGAGTGAGTTATTGAGATTGTTAGCGGTTGTGTTTTGAGTGCTTATGGTGAGTGATTAAGCTTGTGTATTCTGGTGTGCTTTGAAATGTGTGGAAGTTGATTGAGTTCGAGATTCTGTGAGATTGTGTTTCTGAGTGCATGTGATGAGTGTGTCCCTGGTGGGACTGTGTGTGTGTGTGTGTGTGTGTGTATGTGTATGTGTGTGTGTGTGTGTGTGTCTATAGTGGGGCGTTACCTGGTGAGTTTCAGCTAGCTGTTGAATGTGTGTGTGTGTGTGTGTGTGTGTGTGTGTGTGTGTGTGTGTGTGTGTGTGTGTGTGTGTGTGGAGAGAGAGAGAGAGAGAGAGAGAGAGCAGAAAACGCTCTAGTAACATAATAAGAAACAGGAACTTAAAAGACCAGAAAGACCAGACCAAATAAGACACAGGCAGGAAAAGACTGAGAGACATGCATAGATTAAGACAGCATTACCCAGCCAGAGGACGGATAGACACAATGGGACAGGATACGATACCGGCATATTTGGTATGGTTCAGATAAGGAGATAAAGAGTGACGGGGGTACAGATTAAGACACGAATACCCAGCTAGAGGAAGGGAAAGGTTACACTGACAGAGTAAGGAACAGGAGGAGGAGGAGGAGGGTAGACAGGTAGGAAAGAAAGGAAGTAGGGGGGAAGAGGTACCGTAAGAAGGGAGGAGGAACACTAAGGAGGGAGAGGAAAGAGAGGAGGAGAGGAGAGGTAAGGAGAAAGGAAGAAGAACGTGAGGCAACGAGAGAGGCAGGGGAGGGATAAGGAGGATGAAGCAGGAGGGAAGAGATGTAGACTGAGTAAGGGTAAATACAAGTGGAGGAGGGGAACTAGGGAGGAGAGGTAAGGATAGGGGAGGAAGAAAAGGGGGAGGATAGACGTAGGGAGAGAGGAGGATAAGGGAAATAAGTGTGAAAAGAGGAGAGGTAGGCTAAGGAAGAAGAGGAAGAGGGGGACGGTAGAAGTAAAAGAGCGTGGAGTGCAGCATCTAGTGACAGAATTTTGTGCCGCGTTGAGATCTTTATCCGGGCCCATGCCCCCCTCCCTCCTTAAAAAAAAAAAAAAAAAAAAAAAGAGAGAGAGAGAGAGAAAGAAAGAAAGAAAGAAAAGTGGAGTGGAGAGGGGCAGTCATGGATGTGGAAAATAAATCGGAATAATACGACGACGTAAAGAGTATGAGTTTATGGAAATGCATGAGGACAGAACACGATGGAACTTTAAGTGCTGAGTGTGAGATGTGGCTTCGGGTAAGTCAAGCACATACTCTTATCTTTAGTTTCCAAGCTGCTCTCCAAGTTTTTATGCATTACAGGTACCGAACTTTTCGTCTGTACCTTCATCAAAGCTTTTTTCTTTTAGCCAACCAATAGCTGTAACCGTAGACAACCACTGTTTTCATATTCGTGATTGGTATTCCTCAGGATTCAGTTCGTTCTTTATTTTTCGTGTTATATTCCTGAGTAATATTCTGATCTGTACCGTACATGTTGCTCAATCCACTCATGCCTATGATTCCATCCTTCATGTTTACATCCACCAACTTCTTTGATCGGGATTCTCTTTCATTAGTTTAGTGCTGTTGTGGAGTGTGAGGAATGTGATACAACTGCATGGAAAGAACAGTTTGACATTGCTTCTGTCCTAACCTCTTCTTTTATTGCTTTCCATTCCCCTTACACACACACACACACACACACACACACACACACACACACACACACACACCGCCTAAATAGATACATAGATAGATATAGGTAGATAAATAAATAGGTAGATTGATAGATATACAGATATTTCGGCATTACTTTCCTTGTTCTTCCTTCCATTATTAAAGAAAAAAATCTTTGCTGGTCCTACTTCTCCTCATGGGTTTATTTATCTTTCATATCCTTCTCCACCCTGCTCTCTCTCTCTCTCTCTCTCTCTCTCTCTCTCTCTCTCTCTCTCTCTCTCTCTCTCTCTCTCTCTCCGCACCACTAGTCGATTTTACTCCATTATCACAGATCTGTAAGTATATCCTGGCCAGAATATTTTCCTTTATGTCCACACGATCAGTATCAGTCAAATTTAAGTTCTCTATTGAACAGACTTTAACCTTTTCAGTCCAGTGTTGTGTTTTTAGTTACTCTCACTACCACCAGTGTTATATTGACCTCGGGAAAGCTCACTCTTGCTGAACGGGTTAACAAAAGCTTTATCTAAGCCATCGAGCTTAGAAGTCTTATCTACGTGTACTGTAAGTCTGATGAAATTGTCTGCAGATAACAAGGGTATATGAAACATCACCGGACTGAAGAGTTACGGTAATGGAAGTAATATAAGGACCCAGTGTAGCTTTTCTGTCCAAGTCTCTAATGCAGGGGTTAACTGATAATCTCATTCCTTTATGTATGCAGCAGGTCAGCTCTGAAACTGTCTTCCTTTGTATTTCCCTCTGCCTATAATCTCCAGTCTTTTCAACGCACTGTCCAGGCATCTCGAAATGAACGGATCTTGAATTTGGCTCGTTTCTTTTCAGGGAACAGTCTTGTAGGCTTCTAGTCTTTGGGTCCCTCCTTCTTGCATTAAAAAAAAAAGAAAACTAATGAGCTGAAGGGATTTGTTTGTAGTTTGATGACTGTATGTAAAACTAATATAAACATGACTTTGAAAGCTTTAACAGTTTGTCTTCGAGGACTTCATAGGTTTAACTCATGGTATATCCAGAAAGTTTTAATTGGCTCGGAGTTGACATTGTGTGTGTGTGTGTGTGTGTGTGTGTGTGTGTGTGTGTGTGTATGTGTGTGTGTGTGTGTGTGTGTGTGTGTGTTATGGTTATGATAGACTGGAAGTATGTGGATAAGTGTTGATGTAATGTATAACGTTTTAATAATTATTAAAAGAAAACCATGAACGAAACTTTGTTAATTGATAATGGTAAAACAAAAAATGTCTAACTTAGCTTTCTTGTCTCATGCAAGAAAAATCAGTATTTCTTGTCAAATAAAAACAATGACCTGAGCCATAAAAATGTTCTAAATAAATGATAAATAGATAATTAAAACAGCTTTAAAGACAGTAGAAGGACGTCGGATAAAAAGAAATAAAAAGTACCGGTAAATATATAACAATAATTAGCAAATACAGTATAATGTTTAGTGGTTTAAGTCAGGATATGAAGAGGATGGAAAGCACAAGCTGTTACCAAGAATGGTAAATGTATACGGTACAAATTAAAAAGGAAGATATACGTACTGACACCGTATCCATCTCACCAGCCACCTTGACCCGCCTCATCTATCTATCTATCTATAGCCCGACGCCCTAATCCCGCAAAGGGTGGCCGCAGACAAAACGCCTCCAAGTCACTCTGTCACCCACCATTTGACTCCCCTCCCCCCAACTCACCCCCCCCTCCCTCATATACCTCTCAACTCCATCCCTCCACCTCATCCTCGGTCTACCCCTCCCTCTCCCTCCCTCCACCTCACCCACATACACCCTCTTAGTCAGTCTTTCACTCTCCATCCTCTCCACATGTCCAAACCACCTCAGTGTATTTCTCCTAATCTTTTCAACCACATCCACATCTACCCCACAACGTTCCTTCACTTCTTCATTCGTCAACCTGTCCCTCCATGTCACTCCACATGCTCCTCTCAAGTAACTCATTTCCACTGCTCTCACTCTTGACTTGTTCCCCTCTTGCAAGGTCCACGCCTCGCTTCCATACGTCAGGGTAGGGATCACAATACCATCATGCAGAGACTTCTTAACTTCCATACTCACTTCCCTATTTCTCATCACTGCTTTCAGCATGCCTACAACCTTCCTTCCCTGCTGTACCCTTTCACGCACTTCATCCCCCAAAGTTCCATCCTTACTCATCACACTACCCAAGTACTTGAATGCACTCACATTCTCCATATCCTCACCATCCAACCTCACTGCACACTCTGTGACTTCATTCCTCTCAAACACCATAACTTTACTTTTGTTTACATTAACTTTCAGCTTCCTCCTCCTACACACTGTCCCAAATTCATTCACCAAACCTTGCAACTCCCATTCATCTTCACTCAACAATACTGTATCATCAGCAAACAGCAACACCGGAAGCTTCCAAATCTCACCCTCATTCGTTAGGGCCACCCCCACATCCACTGCCCTACCTTGTACCTCCTTTACGACCCCATCCATATATATATTAAACAGCCATGGAGACATTACACACCCCTGTTTCAGTCCCACATTGAGATCAAAGAACTCACTCAGCTCACCATCCACTCGCACCGTAGCCCTAGCTCCCTCGTACATACTCTTCACAGCACTCAACAATTTCCCCTCCACTCCATATATTCTTAATACCTTCCACATACCTTTCCTATCTATTCTGTCATAAGCTTTCTCCAAGTCCATGAAGGCAGCGTACACTTTCCTTCCCTTCTCTAGATACTTCTCCACTAAACATCTTAGAACAAATATCTGATCTACACACCCTTTTCCCTTCCTAAATCCCCCTTGTTCTTCTCCAACTAGCTCCTCTGTCATATGCCTAACCCTATCAATGAGTATTCTACCATATATTTTACCAGTCACACTAAGAAGGCAAATACCCCTATGGTTACCACATACTTCTCTCTCCCCTTTTCCTTTGTACAGAGGAACAATTATACCTGATTTCCAGTCCTCTGGAACCCTTCCCTCTTCCCAAGCCAATCTACACAACTTCCATATCCACTCCACAACAATCTCACCCCCATACCTAAGCATTTCACCACATACTCCATCAATTCCTGGGGCCTTTCCCAGCTTAATCTTCTTCATCGCTTCCACTACTTCCGACCTACTGATCTCTTCCTCCCTCCTCTCATCTCTTCTTCTCCCAGCCATTCCCCAACCACTTATACTCACACTGCTCTCACTCTCTACATTCAACAAATCCTCAAAGTGCTCCTTCCATCTCCTCAATTTCTCTCTCTTCTCTACCAACAATCTATTATTCCTATCTTTCACTCCCCTACTATTTCCCCTTTCACACATCCTTACTTTCTTTACCTCCTTCCAAAACAATTTCTTACTCTCCCTCCATTTCACACTCAGATTCCTCCCAAACTCTTCATCCACTTTCTTCTTACTCTCCTTCACCAGTCTCTTAACCTCCCTTCTCCTGCTCACATATACCTCTCTCTTCTCTCTCTCATCTTCTCCCCTACCTCTACTCGCCAACCATTCACCATATGCCTTATTCTTTTGTTCCACAGCTCGTTTCACCTCATCATTCCACCATGCTGTCCCTTGCACACCCTTGCATCTCCTCCTCACTCCACAAACCACCTCACACGCTGCGCTTATCTCTTCCGTGAATATCTTACATACGTCTTCCACCCCTTCCATCTGCTCTAGCTCATACCTTCCCAATCTTTCTTCCACTATGCTCTTATACTCTGTCCTCTTCTCACTATCTTGCAATTTCTCCACTCTTCTCACAGGAGCTGTTTCCTCCTGTCTTCCACTTCGCCTCCTCAACCACTTTCTTTGCAGCTCTACCTTGGCCATCACTAAGTGATGGTCCGAGACTCCATTCCCCCACCCTCTCCACACCCTTGCATCCAACACTTGTCTTCTCATTCGCTCATCCACACACACGTAGTCTATCATTGCCTTTCGTTCAACAAGTTCACCATCCATCCTCCTCATTACTCTCCATGTATACCGGTGGATCATCTTATGACGAAAGTAGGTGTTGGCTATTGCCAACCCCTTACCAGCACAGATGTCCACCAAAGCACTACCATTCCCATCTACTTCTGCTGGCACACCCCACTGACCAACCACTCCATCCACTCGTACATTCCCGACTTTGCCATTCATGTCTCCAATCAACAGCACTCTCTCGCTCCTCTCAAACTTGTCCATACATGCTTCTACTCTCGCCCAAAACTCATCTTTCACTCTTGCCACTCGATCCTCTGTTGGAGCATACACACATACAATCGCCCATGCTTGTATACCTACTTTCATCCTCACCCATACAATCCTTGCACCCACTGTTCCATACTCTCTTATATTCTCCTTCCACTTCTTGCTTATCATCAGACATACTCCCTCTCTTGCCCTCTCATTCTCACTGACTCCCGCACATATACCTACACCGTATTCCCATTCTCTCATCCTTTCACCTTTCCATTTAGTTTCAGTCAATCCACATATATCCACTTTTGCATCCTCAAGCACCTGGACAATCTCTCTCTCTTTCACTTCATCATTCACTCCTCTCACATTCCACGTTCCTACTCTCAGAATGTCCTTTGTCCGTTCCTTAGTCGTCAACGTATGGTCCGTCCGGGTCCGAGGCGCTTTATTTGCTTTTTTAGTTAGTTCTTTTTACGGGGTGGGGCACTAACCCACCACCAACCCTTTTAGTCGCCTCGTACGACAAGCAGGGATACTGGGGGAGTATTCTTGAAACCCCCCTACCCCCATACGACTGATAATTGACAGGTATCGGGTAACATATCTCTTTAACTCTCCCGCTGTGCATGACCTCCTCACCTCTAACCATACTGGTACCCCTGCCCTGACCCCGCCTGCTTTCACCTCTTATCACTTCCCTGTCCTCTTTCCCGATGCCGCTCCTCCCCACCTATGCTTGCCCACCTTTAGCCACGCCATGCCTTGCCTCTTCCTGCATCTTCTATCTTATTCCCCTTCCCTGCCCTACCCTACCATCCTTTCCCTCACCAGTCCTTCTAATGACGCACTTTTACTTACCAATCCGTAACCATCACCTGCCCTGCCTCTCCCTGATTATTTTTTTTAAGTCATGGTCCTACTCTGTCTTCCTGTCTCTCACGTCCCAAGTTCTGTCTCCCATCCCTTACTCATACCTTGCCTTGCCCCCACCCTTTATCTTTTAATTCATCCCCTTATTCAGCCTTCCTTTCCTTAGTTTCTGCTAAAGACCCCATATGTTAACTCATCGAAACCCTTACCATGGCCTGCCTCTCCCTGCATCTTTGTATTCATACTCCAACCCTTGCCTGGCCACCCTCCTTTATTTCATAGCTCCTCTTAATGTACAGTTTTCCTTACCCCACTCTAAAACTCTGTCCCTTCCCTGCCTTGACCTGTCCACTGCTGTCCAGCTCACCATCTTTCCCTTTCTGCCATGCCTATGCTGCCTTCACATAAACGTGACCGTGCCCTACTCTGCTCTACCTTTTCCTGCCCTCTACCGCCCTACCTCTACTAACCTTCACTCGCCTAATCCTGTCCCTTCTCTGCTGTCCTCTGCCTTGTTCTTCCCTACATTTTCTACTATTTTCTATCCTGCTTCTCACCAAGTCTGTCTTCGCCCTGCCATCAGCCTTCTTTCCTTCTACTCTTGCTCTTCTGCTTCACTACCTCCTAACACGTACATTATTTTCAATGTTATTTCTCATTTCTCACACGCCTTCAGAGCCCCATTATTCTTAAAGTTATCTTTCCATTCCTTTCAGTCCATATTTTACCCATTCTTCTATATAGGCTCTTCCTTGCTCCATCTCTTCCCTGTATGCTTTCCCCTTATCTTTGAATTCCACTTCCTTTATATTTTATTCTTATCACTGTTTCACATCTTTCTTAACATTGTTTTTATCTCTGTTTTATACTGTCGCTTATACCTTTCCTCATCCTTCCTCCACCTTATCCCTCTGCCTACCTCCTCTTCTCTTTCTCTGGCTCCTCCTATTGTGCCTCCGCTGCTGCCTGCCTGCCTAGCTACTTATCTCGTGCCTGACTCTTTGCCTGCTAAGTAGTCTGTCCACTTGTCTTATAGTAGTTGTTCCTAACTATCAGTGTCCTATTACTTCCCTTTCTGTCCACACACACTCAGACAAATGCACACATGTGCAGACACAAGAAAAAACATATACCGTACTGGGAGAGACAAACAGAATAGCTATTATACGTGGTTAGATATACCGCAAACATTCAGACTGTCTTTTGGAATACTAGCTGTTGTTTAAATGTTTTCGTAGCTTTCACCATTAATTACCTCTGTCGCATTACATATAACGACCACTTAATACCCACATTATAACTAAAAGATTTTTCTTTTGTTTTTATTCATCTGAGATTGTGTAAAGTGCATGTGTTAACAGGAGGAAATGGAGAGAGTGGGGGTTTAATGGAAGGGTGGAGAGAACTGGGGTAGCAGGGGAAGGGTGGTGATGATAGTGGTCGTGGTGGAAGATGAAGATGGGGAGATAATGGGGTGATAATGGTAGGATGGGTGGTGGTAGTGATAATGGGGAGATAGTGGGGGTATTAATGGTAGGACTGGGGGAATAAGGGTGGCAGGGGAATGGTGGTGATGGTGGTAGTGGTGGTGGTGGGAGATGGGGAGATAATGGGAGTGTTAATGGTAGGGTGGGTGGCAAAGGAAGGTGGTGGTGTTTTTCATGGGAGATGTGGGGATAGTGGAGATGTTAATGGCTGGATTGCGGGAGTAAGGGTGGTGGTGGTGGGAGATGAGGAGATAATGTGTTAATGGCAGGAGGGGGAGGGAGGTCAGGATGTTAGAGGAAGGGTGGTGGTGTTAATGGTGGTGGTGGTGGGAGATGGGGAGAAAGGGGGGGGGTAATGGTAGGATGGGGGAGTGGATGGTGGCAGGAGAAGGGTAATGGTAGGAGGATAGTATGGATGAATAGGCTTAATGATAACTGTAGAAGCAGTGGTGATGAAACTGGAAGGAAGGAAGGGATTGTGGTGATGACTCGTAATGGTGAGAATGTTGGTAGATGGACTTATGTATATTGAATTTTAAAGTATTCCTGAAAAATGACAAACTGGTGGTAAGAGAGACAGTGTGTAACAATATCCTTATAAGTGTGTACTGTATGCACTAAGCACCACTATCATCACCACCATCAGCGATTTCTCGATGTGAGTCACTCCCTTAACTTAATCTGAACAATCTGTGCACTCACTCACCCAGTACGATAGTGACACGAATAACTAGTCGAAGTTGGGATAATAAGCATGCAAAGCTGCGTTTAGTCCCCGGTTTGTATTATTATATATAATAAAACGATAGGTTCTGACTTTAAAAAATATATTGTCTGCAACAAGATGACGAAAAACAGTAAAGCTGCGTAAAAAATTATCTTTAATAATTTAAGCCACGTGAAAATTAAAGGCAAATTTCCAGACCAAAGAAAAAATATGATGAACAGTTATTCGTTTTCATCGGATAATTACAGCACTAATATTTTTAAAATTAACGTTACAGACTCAGTTCCAAAATATGGTAAATAATTGTAGCAGTATTACCAAGTGACTTTAGGGTCTCTAAGCAGAGGAATTTTGAGTGACTTAAGAAATTACACTTTTTTTTTTTCACTGAATTATTACCAGTGGCAAGAAATCTGCATGAAAGCAGCGATAGATGGGGAGGCGTTAAGTAAGTATTTATAAGACAAAAAGAAAACTCACGAACAGTACAAGAAGAAAAAGAAAAGGGATGAGAAGGAGGAGGAGGAGGACGTGGGAGTATAGGAGAAGGGGAAAACAGAATGAGATAGATACAGTAATTTAAAAATGATGAAAGCAGTCAGACGGGTGAGGGTAAGGTATGCGAAGGGATTATGTGGCATCACCCTGACCTGAAAATTACTGTATCTTTATTGTAGGGCGGGAGTGTTGGACTAAAGAACATATCCACTGATTTCATTCGATACTCCTTGCCGCTATCGCACCCCCTTATATCTCTAAATTCATACCTCCACCAGCTCGCTCTCTCTCTCTCACCACCTCTGTCCCCTTTCCAGATCATTCTCTCCATCCCCCTCACCCCTTCTTGTCTTCCACCACCAATACCCCTGCACCCTTCACCCAGCCGTCCTTCGAGCTGCTTCTGTTATCTCTGTATGTCAGGGAAGATAGCGAGGTAAATCCGATGTGTTGGTCAGAGAATTTCGGTGTGTGTGTGTGTGTGTGTGTGTGTGTGTGTGTGTGTGTGTGTGTGTGTGTTTGAGAGAGAGAGAGAGAGAGAGAGAGAGAGAGAGAGAGAGAGAGAGAGCAAATATACAACAATGGATACAGTGTGACAAGCACCACGATCATATACTGAGATACGCTACCCATCGATTATTTTCACCCATTGTTCCTTAGGCTACCCCAACAAATAGACGCCACTTCTGAGGTGAATAAAATGGCCATTCAGTAGGAAAACCAATTACAAAAAAGTACGGTAGATAATTATAACCACCACAACCACCACTTATTGTCACCCAGTGTTGTCTACCGTCATGTTTGGTAAATCTCAGATAGGCTATACAGTACGTTTCAAAAGTCTCTGCACAGAAGAAGACGGAACGTGTAGAGTGTGTCCTGTGTAAAGATGTCATGTGGCAGTGTAGTAATGTTGTGTAGGTGTAGCAGTGTACGATTCGTTATTGGGAGGTGTGAGAGTTTGAAAAGTTGCAGTATAAAGATTTGGCAGTTTAAAGTCTAGCAGCAGGGCCATGAAGTATCTGAGAGGCAGTGTGTGGCAGTATATATGCTTTGCTGTACATCACTTTTCAAACATTATGCTTAATGGTTTGATAGATAAATTGGTATGGTATCTCATATTTTTGGCAAACAATAGCCTACTTCGGTGATACTCTTCTGTAATCAACGTGTGTGTGTGTGTGTGTGTGTGTGTGTGTGTGTGTGTGTGTGTGTGTGATTATTTTTCAGCTTATGTATATCAGGTTAAATTTGTTATGGACCTCTTGACTAGAATGCTCAGTTGAGTTTGGTTAGTTACCGTATTAATTTTGCTGTTATTGATACTAGTCTATTTTAGATTAAATTAAGCTTAGTCAAGACGAGTAGATGGACCTAGGTTAGCGTGGGTAATTAAGTAGATGTGGGGGAAGGTGGTGGTGGGGGAGGGGGGGTGGCAGGTACTGGAGAACTGGAGAGCCGGCGGTGGGAGAGAGGAACGGGAGAGGAAGAGGGTGGGAAAGGGGGAGGAAAAGCAGGAGGAGGAGGCAGGGTAGGATAGGGAGAGAGGGAGGGAGGGGTAGGTTTAGGGTTGTTGGAGTGAAGAGTAGAGGGAGCAGAGGGGATTACGGAATGTGTGTGTGTGTGTGTGTGTGTGTGTTGTAAAATTGTCGTGCCTAGTGAGGTGTTCAGTCTGTGTGAGCCTTTCCACACCTGTGCGTTTTCGTACACTGGAGAACGAGGGTTCTCTCCCTGCCAGGGCGTTCTTCCACTCACTGGCCGATTACACTTGATTCACAGACTACACATACATCCAAAGCCACTCCAACACTACAATTACACTTACAAGCCCCGAGTCCGAATTCTCCCCAGTTTACTGTAATTCGGAGAGAGTTTAAGTAATCATTCTACCAGCGAGAGAGAGAGAGAGAGAGAGAGAGAGAGAGAGAGAGAGAGAGAGAGAGAGAGAGAGAGAGAGAGAGAGAGAGAGAGAGAGAGAGAGAAGAGAGAGAGAGAGAGAGAGAGAGAGAGAGAGAGAGAGAGAGAGCCGCAGCAGCAGCGAAAAAAAAAAAAATAGCATAAATACGCCGCGGTAGTGAGTATCGGTTATGTCTGAGTCGGTTACGTTAGATTCGGTTCTGACAGAGTCTGATACGTCGGGTCAGTTTTTTCTGAGTCGGTTATGTCATTCATGTCATCGTGGTGTCCAAGGCACAGTCCATATCACAGTCCAAGTTCATAGCCAGGGTCGTCATCGTGGTGTCCAAGGCACAGTCCATATCACAGTCCAAGTTCATAGCCAGGGTCGTCATCGTGGTATCCAAGGCACCTCAGCTGTCACCTGGTTAAGGGCAGCAACTGGGAGGGGAGGGAAGGGGGAGGGGAGGGCAGATCCATGATTCATGACCCACCCAGGTCCCGGACCCTGGAATGATGTCACTCCTCATTTCTCTGGATTTACAGCAAGGGGATGGGAAGGGAGGGAGGGGGGGAGGGAAGGAAAGGGAGGGGAGGGCAGATCCATGATTCATGACCCACCCAGGTCCCGGATCCTGGTGTGATGTCACTCCTCATTTCACTGGATTTACGGCAAGGGGAAGGGAGGGGAGGAGAGGGGGAGGAAGGAGGTAAGGAAGGGAACATGATCACACACACACATGTCACATCCCGGATCACGGCCTGTCTCCCGTTCCGTGATTCGTGGCACACCGAGGTTCCGGGCCCCAGATGACACCACTCCTCACTTCCCGGAAAGGTCAAGCTTTCCCCGTTCCGCGACCACACACACACACACATACAAATATACATTTACAAATATACATACACACACACACATAGTACACACACACACATATATATACATACACACACACACACACACACCGCCCAGCCGCTCTTGCCTTGTGCGGATACAAGCAGCTTCACCTGTGCGGCGGAGACTCGATCTCGCCCGCCACGGTTGGATCAGCAAACCCTTACCGACTCGGCTGTCGCAACTGGACAAAGAAAAGATTTTTGGAACTTCTACTGTACAATCCGAACAGCATTTTCCGGTCATACCTTCCTGTTCAACATCAGTGTACACTGAAATTACGCTTATTGTTGTTGCTGAAGAATATAAACGATTAATATGCGTGTTGTAGTAAAAAGAAAATGTAAAAGGTTTGGTAGCATACATTGCACTAATCACTTCTGGTTAAGCTCTTGGGTTCAGGAAGCCTTTGTACACATCATCAAGGGAAATACCTTGTTAAAAATCACTCGTATTAGAGACAAATCCTTGGTAAAATACGGGGCATAAACATTTTCTCGTATATATTCAATTGTACTCGTGCTTCCTCGTCCAAATTTTATGGTGGCGGCTTTCTCACAGCACTGTTTTCTTTTTCAAATGTTTCTTCGTTGAATGATATATATAATGATGAACATTAAAGCTATAATGTTCAGATTTTCTAAGGGAGGTATAAAGAGAAGAATAAGTTCATACTGGAGGGGAGGCAAAATTACGGCAATGTATGAACATGAGAAAAATATTATATTATTTAATGAAGAAACATCTGTATACTAAATTTATTCTGTCATAAATGCAATATTATCGTAAATGAACTAATTACCAGGAGTAAATATTTATACGTTATTAATATCCTTGGCTGGTTTCCTGGATATTTAAGATATATAAACATCCTTTCGATTGATTCTGTGTAGCGAGTCTTGCTAAACTCGATGGCATCAGCTAATATTAAATGCTCTACGTAACACCCGAGTTGATGACTACGTAGTCCCTTCCACAGCTTGTAAATAAAGTGACTCAGGAGTCAGGATCATTAACTCGAAAACTCTGGAGTCTCCTTAACATCTCTACATTAGCGAATTATATGGTTTTCTGCACCTTACTATATTTAGGTATGTTGTTTGTATATTTCCCATATCAAAAGGTTTTACTTGAATGTAGTAGAAGATTCTTGTTGGCACAGAAGCATATCTTCCCCAGCAATTTGCTCTTCATGTCGCTCCGTATTATTTCGTATGGTAGACAGCGCGTCTTTGAACTCTACCGGCAATCTTTGAGGACCATTTGTATGGAGAAAAATAAATATGTATACGTATTATTCTATGAAGTTTTGCCTAGAAAGTTATTTTCTTTTTTAAATGATCAGAAAGAAATGTACCGTAGTGCACCAGAGTTGCAAAGCCAATGTTAAACACTGAACACAATAACATTATCGTTGGTGCATATCATACTAGTGTTACCTTGACATCCAACACAGCAGTAGTATCAGCATTACTTATTTACATGTTCTGTATTTCGTGAGCCATGGACGTAAAGCTATGGTGCTAATATTATGTGGCTAGCAAGAAAGTATCAAATCCCTGAACGACCACTGATAGAGACATGATTGAGTCTTTGCCACCCTGTTCACAAGGCGTAATGTAGATGCCTAAGTCTGGGCCAGGAGTACGAACACTGCAGGCTGCGAGTAGATTGGTTGTTGGTTTTTGAGCATGACCTCACTGATAGTTGTCGTTCAAGTGTTGATCGTTCAGTTACAATGTTCTACACAAATAATCATACACTTGATACATACATGCAGTACTACCAGCCAAAAACAACCGGTTAGTCAGACATTCGAGAGGAGTCGACTATACAGAGTTTGTGTTGGTCCAGGCTAGGACACAGCTCACTGTATTAAGTTCAGGGACTGTATCTCAGAGGTCTTACACTTGTTTTTGTTCTTATTTCCATATAGAATACAATGGGTCCATTGTTTTATGGGGAATAACTCCTAAAGGTCTGCCGGCAGAGTTCAAAATCACTCTGTATCGTATTTGACTAGTGACGATATGTTACTTGAGATGGACGCCTTCACGCGGTGGCACCAATATAACTGTCTGATGTCCTGCTTTACAAATATCCCTCAGTTTCCTCCCTATCTCCGAAAGGAGGAGGATGAACTGCAAGGAAACTGCAACTTCAACATTATCTGGCTAGATAAAGCTGCGGCCTCTACAGCAGCAGCAAAAACCACCACCACCATTACAGCCAGTGTTATCGATATAACATATGTAAACAGATGGATACGTAGATGAAGGTATAACAGAAGAATCAATCGCTGCAGAATAAGTGTTACCAGGTATCCATTGCTAACGTCACTACGTCTCCAAGACGCCATGGCCGGGCTGGTGCTGTCTGTGTCGTGGTGGCGAGGGCCGGCGGTCGACACAGTGCGGCAACGTAAGGTTTTATTTTGTTCTAACTATGCCCGGGCGATTTGTTCAGCTTAGGGAAACCATTTACAATTGCAGTGTTTAAATATAGCCTTTATCATCCCCATAACATTACACTTTTTATCAAGTTTAATGAATTGTCGGGAGAGAGCAGGAATAAACTAAAGTATACGAGAATATTAGGAAACTCTGCATAATATATTACATTCGAAAAAAATATGACGAAATCTTACATCTACTTCAGCGACAACCCTTGATACACACTATGGTCTTTCTTATTCTATTCTTATTAATACATGTAACTCCCCACATAGAATTTAAAAACAAATATAACTTAATAACTTAACATTGTCAATAATGTATTTCATAATTATGATCTAACAGAAGTTCAAACTGTGGCCTGTATTATATTTGGACTAGCGACGCCTTCACGTAGTGGCACCGACATGACCGGATGGATTCAGTGTTTGGCCAGACAATCGTCCCTCAGTTCCCTCCATCACCGCCTGCAGTAAACTGGGTTTATATTTGGATAAGCCTGTGGTGGCTCTAATGAATGAGGGTGAGATTTGGAAGCTTCCGGTGCTGCTGTTTGCGATGATACTGTATTGTTCAGTGAAGATGAATGGGAGTTGCAAGGTTTGGTGAATGAATTTGGGACAGTGTGTAGGAGGAGGAATCTGAAAGTTAATGTAAACAAAAGTAAAGTTATGGTGTTTGAGAGGAATGAAGTCACAGTGTACAGTGAGGTTGGATGGTAAGGATATGGAGAATGTGAGTGCATTCAAGTACTTGGGTAGTGTGATGAGTAAGGATGGAACTTTGGGGGATGAAGTGCGTGAAAGGGTACAGCAGGGAAGTAAGGTTGTTGGTTCACTGAAAGCAGTGATGAGAAATAGGGAGGTGAGTATGGAAGTTAAGAAGTCACTGCATGATAGTATTGTGATCCCTACCCTGACATATGGAAGCGAGGCGTGCTCCTTGCAAGAGGGGAACAAGTCATGAGTGAGAGCAGTGGAAATGAGCTACTTGAGAGGAGCATGTGGAGTGTCATGGAGGGACAGGTTGACGAATGAAGAAGTGAAGGAACGTTGTGGGGTGGATGTGGATGTGGTTGAGAAGATTAGGAGAAATACACTGAGGTGGTTTGGACATGTGGAGAGGATGGAGAATGAAAGACTGGGAGAGAGAGGGAGGGGTAGACCGAGGATGAGGGGGAAGGATGGAGTTGAGAAGTATATGAGGGAGGGGGGGGTGAGTTGGGGGGAGGGTAGTCAAATGGTGGGTGACAGAGCGACTTGGAGGCGTTTTGTCTGCGGCCACCCTTTGCAGGATTAGGGCGTCGGGCTATAGATAGATAGATAGATAGATAGATGACTGGAATTTGTAGCAGGGCATCTGAGAATCAGTGACAAGAGGGCAGTGGTTGACGATTGTAACGGAATGGAGGTGATTGAGCGAATAACAAGAAAGAATAATACATAGGTGAGTCAGGTAGGAGTGAGAACAGTGTGAATGGAGTGAGCGTAAGTGGATGACGAGAATATGTAACATGGTATGTAGGAATAAATAAGAGGTGGGCAGTGCTTGGAGTGAGTAACAGAATGGAGATGACTGAGTGCGTAACAAGAAAAATACTTTTGCACCAAGTTTCTAGTAAAAATTAGGGGGATGTGAGAGTACCGGCAGAGGAGTGAATGCGTAACAGGACAGTGAACTTTGGGCATGAATAGTAACAGGCAGAAGTAGAGAAGTGTAAAGAACATTATCAGTTTAAACAGCCCAGTCAATGGAAAGCCACTAAATTACGAACCCGTATTGAGTTCTAGAAGCTGCAGGCAGACCTAGAATGTTATAAACTGCATATCTGCACCGAGAAAATGTATGAGCCAGACACACGATAAAAACTGATCTTAACTGATAGGCAGTGTGAATAAAATTAAGCTAGACTATCAGAAATAAGACAAACACCGAGAAAACAAACTCCCAGCCTTGGATCACACCACTCATGGCTTGAGTACTGGCAGCAGATTGCAAGCTTGGGAACTCGCAGCCCATTATGGTTTAAAGAACAGTTGATATATTACTTTTTGATTACCGTACGTTAACATACCATAGTTTTCACAGATTTTAGTAAGGCTCACAAACACTTTATTACAATATTCCGGGCAATATCATCAATCTAGTCTTCCTTCTTTACACACATACGGTGGGTATTAGTGTCAAAGTGGCGACGCATAAGGCAGTTTGGTGCCCTGTGTTGACGTCAGAGTGGATCAGTGAGCCTCAGGAACGCTCCACATAGCCAGTGTCCGCAGATGGCTAAATACACGGGCAGATCCACAAGAGAACGAAATAACCATAATCACCAAACATCTCCAACCCTCACATTTCTATCTGCTCCTTCCATCTTCATATCACTCATAATTAATCACATATCAAATCTCTTCGTCCAGATACGGAGAAATTATGCATTTTTTCCCGTCTCTCTTCTTGTGTTGATGAGGTTTAGTGGTTTTGTCAGTGGTTGATGATGGTGGTGTGGTGTGTTATGGTGGTGGTCATGTCAGAACCCTGGTATATGTGGAGAGGTCTTGTCTAAATATATCGGTGGTGTATGTTGTTGCCTGGTTTGGGAGAGTGCGAGGGTGTGTTCAGAAGTGTGGTGGGGAAGGAGAGAAACTTGAGTGTGTTCTTAAGTATATGTAGGGGTTTCTCTGTAAGTGTGTGTGTGTGTGTGTGTGTGTGTGTGTGTTTCATCCATTCGGTTCTAGACACAGATTGTAGGGCTGTAGGCAGTGTCCTGTACTAGGAGCCGATGTCCCATCACATACAAACAGAAAACTCATAAGCCTCAGACGTCACCACTGGGGCGCTGGTATTCATTTTCATTATCTTGGGTTGTCTCGATGTAGAACTGGTGTGAAGGTACATTTTTTTTTATTTATTTATTTTTTTTTTTATGGAAGACCTTTTTATTATCCTTTGCAGTGATCCAAGTGTGAACTCGTGATCATTTTTACATATGGTTCACTCGCTATATTCTCTCGGTCACCAACCACTTCTTGAAAGCAAAGCCGACCATCGTAAATTGGGGTGGAAGTGAAGTAACCAGACTGCATAATGCCGATGTAACAAGACACCAACTGGACCCCGCCTCACCCACACCCTCCATCTTACAGTTTCCCGCCTGTCCACCTCCTTGCCTCACCTCTCCCGTTGTTGCCTCGTCGTCTTCACTCACTAGCCAACTTCATCCTGTCATTCACCCCCTCAAGTGACTGGCAGGGCTGGGGAGACCCAAGTATCCAGTCCCATTGGTTTGTGTTCATAGTCGCATTATGCTGATGGTGTGATGCGTGAGATACCCAGGATGGGTAAATGGACATGCCAGAGGGATTCAGCATACACCCATTTTTGTCCACACATTACCAGCGGAATCCCCGGTATGGTTGTGGTTAATGTTAGCCGGCTTACAGACACATCCACCTTCCATTGGAGGATGCAGCACTTTACAAGGACAGTGAATGGACCTGTATTTTTCTAGCTAACACTTGAACATACTGTTCTGGTGAAATCCCCTGCTGTTTGAAGGGTCGCCGTCGATACCTTTCAGATCCAAGGGTGGAGATGGGTCTTGCCTTCTCTCCTCAGTCCCTGGAGAGGAGGTGTGAATGACGGGAGGAACCATCTTCTTGTTTCTTGAGGAAGGAGGCTTCCTCAGTCAGCTTTGATTTTAATGCATAGTCTTTACTGTTGTTGTATTATGCATAATTTTATGGTGTCCATGACGTGGTATATGAATTTTATTGTTAGGTGTCTGTTATTAATTATAATATAAATTGTTTTGCCACCCGTGTCCTGCTTTTACTCTTGTACGGTGGCAGTGACCTCTGTTGTTACACTGCCACGATCTTTTTAGTGTAATTAATTAGTTCAGTCAGTTTGAGGGATAACTGAATATTATTAAAACATCAACCCTGGAACCCCTAAGCTGGATGAAATTGTGTAGGGTTTGCCAGAGTGGAATAAATGACGTGACCAGACTGAAGAGGTTATGCAGTAAGTATAAACTGAGCTGAATAGAGGTCTGTTATAGAGACTACCTCTTAGTAATGAAATAGACGGAAAGAAGTCAGGATGCAGTTATTAAGCGATTTATACCAGGGTACATCTATTTTGACTCAAGAAAGAACGTACATCAATGAATTTCTTTTAACCTAGAGACCTTACTAAAAATATAGCAGTTATTTATACTCATGCAGGTCGGTAGAAAAGTCACGGTGCGACAGAAGCTGCTGCCCAACCTCACACCGCCACAGAATAATGCCACACATCACACTGCCTCACCACACGTTGCTATACCCCACACCGCCACAGAATAATGCCACACATCACACTGCCTCACCACACGTTGCTATACCTCACACTGCCTCACCTCACACATCTCACACTTCCTCACCTTGCATGGATGCACTTCACACTACTACACATCACACTGCCGCACCTCACACTGCCTCCTCACACGTTGTTGCACTTCACACTACTACACATCACATTGCCGGAACTCACACTGCCACACCACCCATTGCTATAACTCACAACGCCTTACCACAAGTTGGTACACCTCACACTGCCACGTCTCATACTGCCATCCATAATGCCACACCTCACACACTTCACCCACACATTACCACACCTCACTCCCACACCACATTATCACCTCCTATCACCTGCCGTCCTGTATAATGTAGGACGTCGTTCATAAGCATATTCATAGCAGTCTTTACCTTTTTCTCCCAAGATTTTATCCGACCCAGATTCTGCATTTAAGAGCACCGCCTTTTAGCGTGCCTGAGGCATAACCTGCGATACGTATCATATGAGGGGGATGTGGAAGGCGCATTACTCTGTATTGCTATCTCGAGGTGAGAGTGTGCACTAAGAAGGATGGGCTTGTGGTGCTGTTATTTTTGTTCCTGCTTTTCTGTCATGCACATGCAGTCATCTTGAACGTTGAGTAAATGCTGGTATGGCCCTCTCTCATTAAGCACTTAGAAGAAAAGGATTGCAATTTTTACTAACGTGGCACTTGACGGAAAGCTTTATATATATCCTTTCCACTGCATTTCTTCGTGACTTGCATCATATTGTTGTGCTAATCTACTGTTATAACTCAGCATTCAAGTTAGTGAAAAGACAATTTTAATCCAAGGTAGGGGGGAAACGTTGGAGTAAATCAGCTCTTTCTCTTTGCCGTGGTAGCTATAATACACTGCCATACACTTACCTGGTACTGGATACACCCAACCTAACACATAGCCTATGCAAACTTTAAAACGACAGCGCACGGACACAACTGTTTTTTTATAATTCACAAAACTGGGCAACTACTACCAGGAATGGAAAAAAAACAAAAAAAAACGACAGAAATATGGAAGCATCATGGAAAAAAGACAAATGGTAGAAATTAATAAGCGTCTTCATTGTTTCTTGACAATACTGGTTGGCAGGACAAGCGAGGTGTGGGGGAGCAGGTGAGTGGCTGCAACAACACCACCACAACCATATGTTTACACTCACAATAAGTGGCTGGACCAGAGTGTATGTATTAGACCACAGTGTATTATTTAGACACAAAAGTTTTATGTGCTGGCCAGGAGAGGCTGTCAAATTATACATTAATGCGTCATCACTCAACACCCCTCGCCACTCTTCTTGCATCCCTAATTATTTCACAATAAGGTGCCATGTTATGACGGGCACTGGCTACACTACAGTGTTGTTTTAAAGGTTTTAATTCTGACATCAACACCATCATTGCCCTCACAGTGTTGTGACGGCCACTGGTTACACCTGCAGTGTTGCCCAAAAGGGCTTCTGATTAACAAGGGCATCATGGCAGCCCTCCCTCACGCTGTTTTAACAGACATGTTTGTTGTGCCGATTTTCTCTTTGATGTTTCACTTCTTGCATCTGTGATTCATTCTCACTTCATTTTCACTCGGAGTCATGGCTTTGCAAGGCAGAGAACATTGTATTTGATCTTACTAATTTAGGTGAACTGAGGATATTCTGTATATTTTCTTAAGAATATTTTCGACTGCATCCCCATTATAGACATACATCGCTTTGCTGAAGGTGCAGTAAGAATACAGTGTGTTGAAGGAGTCAGAGAATGAGGAGGTGACAGTGTTAGCCTGCACGATGAAACACTTTCAGTAACTGGCGTGACTGGTGCTGGTTGACGCTACAATCATGTGAACATGAAATATAAACAATGAGAGAGAATGATAAGGAGGCAGAAAGAAAATACATGCAGAGAAGCAGAGCGAAACAGAGGTAAAGAATAAGTAATAAGTATAGTAAATGGTTAAACAACCCAACCAGAATAAAACTCGGCCTTTCCCTTCCTTCCACAAATTCCCTCCTCCCCATCTTTTAATTGGCTTTATATTTACCGTGCAACTTACTAGATGGGGTGAGGTAGTTACACCCCATCTCGCGATGACATGGCACAGTACTAGGGGACTGCCGATACACTTTTTACTTTAACCTGACTCAGATTTTCATGCTCTTGCAGCTTAATTCACATAGCTCAATGGCAGAAAGTGAC
Organism: Coenobita brevimanus; assembly: GCF_032717465.1. Lineage (NCBI taxonomy): Eukaryota > Metazoa > Arthropoda > Malacostraca > Decapoda > Coenobitidae > Coenobita > Coenobita brevimanus. The sequence continues at coordinate 194,134 of NC_136963.1, read as the reverse complement.
AATACTGCAGCTCCTCATCCTTTCCACAGCATTTCATCACGACAGGCACAACATTCTGATGTTAATGTATTCTTCAAACTCAGCATTCATACGGGAGAGACGGCAAGTTAAGGTCAAGTGAAGAAAGAGTATAGAAAATGGCTTACTCACGAGAGGATAGGGCCAATTTGAAGTGCTTTCTCGAGTTTAAGGCAGAATACAGTTTCCTGAAAGTTTTTCGATACATTTAGGTTCAAATTTCCTCACTTTCAGTTTCTTCTTCATGTTACTCTTCGTCTTTTTCCACATTCTTCTTTCTTCTTCTCATTTCCTCTTTGGTTTATCCCCACAAGACTTTCACAACTATTCCTCCTCCACTTTTCCTTTCCTCCTCACACCCACATCCACCTTTCATCCTTCTTATTAACTTCCTCCTCCTTCTCCAGATTCATCACGTCAGTAGTTTCTTCCTTTTGTCTATACGTATATCTTCTCCTCTCACCACATCCCTCATCTTTCCACCTCTTCCACTTTCCTTTTCCCTTTGGTCAGGGTTGTCATGCACCCTTCAGCACCATATATTACTCTTTGTTCAGTCTACCATCCATTTTCCTACTTCTCACCTACTTCGTTAGTCACTCTTCTTCCTAATTTTCTCTTCCCTCATTCATTTCACAGGCTACCTTAGTCCCATGCTGAGGTGGAAGGGACAAGGCAGTGTACTACAATTCAAAAGGACTTGGATTCCATTCGCAGTTGTTCCCGTGTAATGGCTGAATAATTCTTGTTTAAATAGCTTTTTACTCTCGTCCATACGGTCCATGAAGGCGCCGTAAAAAATTCCTTCGCTAATATCACCACATCTGTCCTGAGTGTGATATCTTTAGCACATCATAACAGAGATTCAGTGCCCAACGAGTTGCTTATGGTAATTGTTGTAGAGCCCTCTGTTGTTACCTGGATGGGCTACTAGACCTTGGGAACGGGTCTTCTGTAAATGTCCAAAGATCGTGAGGGAAAATATTTCTCCGGAACGCGTGAGGGAAAATATTTCTCCGGAACGCGCGTTTGCAGACCCACGTAATAAACAGCGCTGAAACGATAAAGATACTGATCTAAAGAGCCCTAAGCATAACTCAAACGAGGTGGAGGATCAGATAACATCCTTAAGTACCATGCAAGTGCTTATAACATGACAATCCCTGTGGACTAGCTGGGGTGGAGATACCATACCATACTAGGGTGAACGATGTGGATGAGGATGAGCAGGGTGTAGGAACTATACGCCAATGAGAGGGATGAAGAAGGGACAGGAATAGGGAGAGGTGTTCAGAATTTATGGGAGTAAAGGGCAAAAAGAAAAATAAAGGCAAATAAGAATTCCATTAACGTTTTCAGTACAATGACACAATTAAATTACTGTTGCTATTGCTGAACGATTTTAGTTACCTATGGGAAGTCTCGCTATTATGAATGGGTTAATAAGCAAAGTCCTTTGATGGTAACGAGAGGAGAATATAAATGATGTCACTGTTCTGAAGTGGTTAATGAACTCTTAAAGCTTAACAGGTACTGATAACAACAGAGGTGGTTTATAAAGGCCCTGAAAACTGCAAATTGGAAATAAAGTAAAAAGTGCAGCTTTGGGATGGTGAGTGAACGGAAATGGTATACAATGGAGAAGGAACAGTGGATGATGACAGAAAAAGAAACAGGAAGAGAGGTTAAATTTTAAACTTATCATTTATAAATAATTTGTTTAAAGTACAACTCAATTCTCACCCAATCTTAAAGAATGCACGTAATAATAAAACATCCGCTAGCAAAAGCTTCCCCACTTCTGAGAAACTGCCTCTGTTTCTGGTCCTAGCAGGCTCTGACGCAGCACTGACAAAAACTAAAACCATAAAATGGTATCTCTTTTACGGACAAGATAAAATAAGGAAAATTTTTGCTATTAATATTTTGTGTACTTGATAAATCTAACTGAGCTTTGGTGATCAATGCAACAATCCGTATTCACGCAAACTTTTCTTTACCACGTGTAATGATAATGGCATAACAGCAATACCTAATTACGGCATCACGAATAAATCAGACAAAAACAATGTTGAGATTATGGTAACGTAATGTACAACAGGAGGGTTAGAGACAGAGATTTGACTAGGGTAGGCCAGATTATGCTAGGTGAGGCTATAGTACTCCAATGGATAGGCTAGGTCAAAGAAAATATGTTTAAGAAAGTCGAAAACAAGAGAATACAGATTTTAAAGACGTAGTTTTAACTAACTGTTTACGAAAATAATTTTATATTACAGTACGTGCACGCATGGCTAATGGGAATGACTGAGTGGTGAGGGTATGAGGAATTATATTAGTACCGTCTCAAGAACTTAAACAGTCAGGTGAATACAGACACACACACACACACACACACACACACACACACACACACACACACACACACACACACACACACACACACACACACACACACACACACACACACACACAGAGCAACGCCGTGAAGATAGTGCAGCTCAAGCTTTTGACGTTTCATATTCCCTTTTACAGGCCAAACCACCCACATTGGAACGTGCGTCATGGTTGTTGTATATATATAGATTCATTGCTTTGTCTTTTACAGTCTCTGAGCTTTGTAAAATAGGCTGCAAAAGGACGAAAATCTGGGCTAAGTTACAGTAAAAATAGTATAGTTATCGCCTTACATCAGTAATAATCTTAAATTATTTTTTTCCTTATACTGTCAAGCGATATTTACTCAGCTTGGGGGTTGCCTGCATCCCATAAAGGTTAACCCCAGAGCCAGTATTTTCGTTGCTTCAAGAGGCTCCCTAGCATCTCTACCTTAGCGATTTATTTTTGATTCGGCCGGTTAATATAATTTTGTACCTTATTTACGAATTGCTTGGGGATATTAGAATGATTTAAGTGTCACAGAAGAGGATAGCAAGGTGTAATAAGCAAAATATATCGCTTGGGAAGAGTTGTTAGGAGGTGCCCTTAACCGACAAGAGCATGGTCCCAGGAGCAAGCAGATACGTGAGGACACTCGAGTTAGCCTGAAAGTATTGTAAACGAAATAATATACTGTATGTTGCGAGAAGTGGGCCTTCGGAAGAGTAGAAGCATGTTGTTTGGAAGGCATGAATGACAGCACTGTAAGATTTAGAACACATTACTTGAAAGTTTGCCAGAATTTAATTCAAGACCAAGAACGAGATCATAAGCAAAGGGTGTGTGTCTGGAAGGAGTAAAAAGAAAGAGGTAGGCTACATGTGGCAGACCAAAATCTAGAAAGCATCCTGAGAGTACTGTACATATTACCGCCAGTACAAATAATATTTATGACTTACTCCCGCATCCGGATCCGGATCCACCTCGAAATATAGCCAAATCTTCCTTGATCCACTGCCCACATGTCCACTAAATTTTATTGAAATCCTATGGCAAGTTTTAAAGATATCTTGGACGCAATCTGACAAACATATACGGGTGACTACATAACTTCCGCGTAACTTCGTTGGTGAAGGTAATCATATGGGGCAAATTGACGGGGTGTGTTGTGGAAGTAAGGAATTTAAAGAATGAATGTACTGGGTAAACCAAGAACACAGTGGATGAATATCTGAAGCAGGATGGTGTGTCGTGGAAGGTGAGGCTGTTGCTGATTCGAGACAGAAATAGCTGAAGGTCCTTCTGTCAGTGCCACCCCTTGTGAGATGCGGTGAGGGGCAGTGGGCAAATAAAGAGAGGAATAATTGCTATGTCCATTCCGGGATGTAGGAAGCAATTAGGGAAGGTGTGTGATGTACTGGTTATGGTGATGCTAATGGTGATGGTATGGTAATGATGAAGCCTCACCATACTTTATCAACCCACTTTCCTGTCCCGTGGCCTCCCACTTGCCTACCCAATCACGCCAGCACAATTAAGCAAGCACGCAGGCACAGATACGAGCGTCTTCGAACTAATCCACAGATCTTCCTACTTTCCTGCATATCAAAACAGCTGCCCACTTACGTACCTTCCTACTGACCAGACAGCTTTCTACCCACCCACCACATATTTATTTTATCCATCTACCTACCCACCTATACATACTGACTGCCTTCCATTCTATTTGAAAACACCTCTAACTGTGTAAAGAGCTACCTATTTACCACCTACGTACCTATCTTCGTACCTACCGTACCTACCAACCTTCATTACTTGTTTCCTTCATCCTTCACTTTGCTCCTTATCCAGCCATGCACGTGTTTAACTTTTTCGTGATCTGTCGTGGAAAAATCACATGACATCTATAGCCAAACCAACTTCGCTGAGGGTACGTCCACAGAACTGTATCCGTGCATTTCTTAACCTCTCATAGAAGCTGACTTTGTACAGACGTTATATTCACCCATGTAGGAAGTACAGCTCTCACGTGTTGGTGCTTTCACAGCACACAGCACTTCAAAACAGGGTAGAATTAAAGGTTTTTCGTTTCACAACCTCTCCTCTTCTCACTTTCTCACTTCAACCTCTCGGTCAGTGCTGCCGTGTTACGTTCTCTCTCTCTCTCTCTCTCTCTCTCTCTCTCTCTCTCTCTCTCTCTCTCACACACACACACACACACACACACACACACACACACACACACACACACAAATCGATAGATGGTTACATGTGTTTTTAGACATGGATAGATAGACAGATAGACTGATATGCAGACAGGAAGAAAGATGCCAAATATAGTTTGTGTCTGTTCATGCATTCTAACCTTTTAAGGCAACTGGGTACACAGACCCTGCTGTGATGGAGATGATTGCGATATATCATACACGAGAGAGAGAGAGAGAGAGAGAGAGAGAGAGAGAGAGAGAGAGAGAGAGAGAGAGAGAGAGAATTGTATGAAATCAGATCAATATTGTGAAATGGAAAGAGATAAAGGGAAAAAGGAAAGATGTAGAGAAAGAGGGTGATGAAAGGACAGAGAGTGACCATTCTAAGGAGAGGAGGTTAGGTATGGGAAAAGAACGGAAAGTGAAGGAGTCGGAGGGCGAGGGGAGATCACCGTCGAACTTGGTACAATATGTGTCAAACGATTAGCACTCTCTTGTGGCTCTGCATGCTATTATACTCAGGGGAGGAACCATTACTTGTGTGGTTAGATGTGATTGTGTTAGCTTGTGGGATTAGGTGAGGCGAGGTTAAGTACATAAAAGCGAATACTGTTTTAAGTTATAATGGAGCCTGCCAAGTTAAGTATGTCTACAGGAGGTTAGTTAACTTTAGGAGCTGCAGTGTCTCGGTAATTATCGTACTCGTTTCTCGGCGCGTGTGACGAGTAAAAGTTATCGAATCCCAATCCGTGACTGATATTTAAAGTGCTTGATGGTAGTATGTCCTCACATTTGCCTGCATAATTATACAGGTTGGACCATATATAACGCTCCTGCTCCACTCTGCAGGACGACTTCTCGTGTGTTACGGTGATGGATAAGTCGGCATTATCAATATCTGCCCTGTATAATTTATTCATTTCTAACTCCCACTACCACACCTACGGCTACACCAGCAGATTGAGTCGTCTGCACAACACGTCAGATATAGCCAGATGAGTTTTTAGTGGAACGCTATGTACGGACCATCCTGTATTCTCAGTGTCAATTTTACCGATGACATAAACAGACTCTGACATTCACAGACATAGCCACTACAACTTTACGACTTTTACATGCATCACCCCCAGTACAGACATCCATTACTCATTGTGACTGTCCTTCGTCGTCATGGGAAAGAGTTATTTCTGGCTACCACTCTTCCATTAAGAAAACCAAGTCCTGTAGTGGACTTAGTATGAACTTGTATTTACAGTTATGTTAGTTTAAGGTCCGAGATTAGATAAATAAATATACTACGTTGGATTAGATATGAAAACGAATTTGAATAGAACAGAAGTGATTAGGTTAGCACCAGACTCCTTTGCATCTCCATCACATCCAGTGACGGTCTAAATCAGTGGTTCTTATCCTATGGGTCGCGACCCAAATTTGGGTCGCCAAGCCATTTGGAGTGGGTCGCCAAGAGACAAATATATTACTGATATTATTAATGTTGTATACTATTACTTTTTAACATATTACCGTACTTGTCGATACTTCACACTTTACATTCTCTCTCTCTCTCTCTCTCTCTCTCTCTCTCTTTCTCTCACTCCTACAGTAGGCGATTGCATTTGGCTTAAAAAAAGATTATTACCATGCACACAACTGGGAGTAGAGTACCGGTACTGTACATTTTATATTTTAAAACTTAACCGTTTTCATTTCGGAGTAATGATGCCCAGCTCATGGCTTACGTACGGTACCGAGGTCCAGAAGACTTGGAAGAGGAATTTCTGTTCTGTCGGCCATTACACACGACCACAACCAGAGAAGATATTTTCAGTACTGTGGACTCATTCTTCAAGGAAGCAGGGCTTCAGTGGAATCAGTGTTTTATGTCTGTTGTGATTGTGCACCAGCAATGCTGAGAGTACGTCATGGCTTCATTGCTAGAGTTAAAGAAGAAAATCCATTCGTGCTGATTGTTCACTGTCTCCACCGTGAGAATCTTGCTTCTCAGGGGTTGTCACCTGAGTTACAGAAAGTGATGCAGGAAGTCATCCAGGTAGTCAGTTTCATTAATCTAGGGCTGTGCCCTCCAGGATCATCAGTCGGATGTGTTTTGATTTTGGTTCAGAACATGTACACGTGTTGTACCACTCTGAGGTTAGGTGGCTGTCACGAGGAAGGGTGCTCCAACGGTTGCCTGAAATGCGGAACGAGACTGAGATGTTTCTAGCAAAAAAGAATCATTCACTGGCCCCAAAGATTCTCTGATTCAAAGTAGGTGATGGAAATGGCTTATCTTGCAGATATCTTTGCTGAGATTAACGCCTTGAACATTTCAATGCAAGGTCACGATCAGACATTAGTTGGGCTGTCAGAGAAGGTAACTGCATTCAAGGGGAAACTGAAGCTGTGGAAGAGTAAAACTGAGACTGGGAAGACTGTGTCGTTCCATCTTTGAGTGAATTTCTGGAAGACGAAAAATGTTCTCTCATCCAGGTCCAAAGCATCATTGTGGAACATATCTCCAGACTAATCGAAGAGTTTTTCACTACATTCCTGAGAATGTGATGAAATATGCCTGGGTATGAAATCCCTTCAGCATTGAAGCTGAAGACTGACCTGACGAGATTTCGAACATCAGCTACCTCCAGGAGCAGCTCATCGAGGTTCAGAATGATGAAACACTTTGTTATGATTTCAGGAAACAAAACGAATCACTGAGCTCATTCTGGATCAGAGTTTACAAAGAAAAAAAAATTCTTGGAGGTGAAGCCCTGAAAGCACTCCTTCCCTTTGCTACAACTCATCTGTGTGAGACAGGATTTTCTGCACTCACACAGTACAGAAACCGTCTACAGCCACAGCATGACCTAAGATGCAGTCTCTCATCTAAATCACCCCGGCTTGAGAAGCTGATTGAAACTTTTCAGTGCCAGGGATCTCACTGATTATAGTACTTTATGTCTCAGACAACATCCAAAATAGTGACTCTCTCCTTAATGGTCAGAGTAAATAGCTGTATCATGAACATGAATGAATTATTTTGATTTTCTGATCTTCGATTTATTTTTTTCCCGCCAAAATGTGTTGATATTTTAGTTCTTAGGAAGTACATGTAATAAAAATGAAATTTATTTATTATGATCAATAAAATATTGAAATATTACTTTGATTTTAGTCACATGATATGACACATATGTTTGTTTCAGTTCTGGTGCAGAGTAAGTTTACGAGGGTTTGGGTCGCCATATAGACCATCTTATGGATTTTGGGTCGCCAAGAAAAAAGGTTAAGAACCACTGGTCTAAATAGACGGGTTGTGGCTGCCCGACCGGGCGAGGGGGGGGGGGGGATTGAGCGCATGAGATGAAAACAGTGTTCGTACATTATTTTTGCCCATTAATTTGTAATATACTGCCACAGCCATTTCTGGTATTTACGCCTTGCATTAAGCTGAATATGTCAGAACACGGTGATCTTCGTTAGTAGTCAGTAATCGTAGTTTTTGTTGTTGACTCATATCAGCGCCCCACACACAGCTACTCAATATACCCAGTAAGTTTCATACTCACCGAGGCTAACAAAAAGTAAAAAGCTTTATAAATTTTTCTTAACCATGAACGGGAATGACAAGAAAAAGAAATCATAATAGGCCTATCCTTTTAAAATAAATTACTTTTGCTCAAGTGAGCTAGTCACAAGGAGTGGTAGAGGGCGGAACATAACAGAGGCGCTTGATGAAAACTGAGATTCACCTTACGGTAGGGTATGTAAACCAGGGTGGGGTGGCAATGCCGGTTGGTGCAATAATTGTCCCCACTGAGTTTTTGCGTCTGCCTTGATTCTGATTGGTTACTAGACGTGTGGATGTAAGGGTGTAAGAAGAGGTAGTGGATGAGGTGGATGTGGGATAATGGTTCGGTGTTAGGTCGAGAGGGTGGGAAGTTTTGGAGGTAGTGTGTGGGATGGGTAAGCAGTGTGTGAATAGGTCAGCCAGCTTGTGTGTGAATGATCAGCATGTATGTGAAGGGAGGAGCGAAATGTGTACGAATAAACGTACTGTAGGATGCTGGTGTGCGTAGGGGGGGTAGGGAGGTGGATATGGATGGGGGGCTGGATGTGGATGTGGGTTTGAGTGGGTGGGGGTATTGGGGGCTAGATAGTCTGTAGATGAGATAGGACTACTACCCTCCTATACCCAGTCCCACATTCACACATTCAGGGCTCACCATACATCATTTCGCTCCAGGACATCACCGTCGGAAGTTGGTATTACGTTGTTTCTATATTTTGTTCACCTTACCTTGACCTAAAATGGCCATCACTCCATCTTCAACCACGAGCTGTAACAAAAGATTTACACGAGATTACGGTGCAAGTCACGAAGCGGTGCACAGAAAGGATACCTAGCCATAGTATTGTCTTTTTCTGTCATTGGGCTACCGTACGTGAAAAGCTGCAAAGGATAAAAATCTCTTTCAAATTAAAATGAATGAACTACAGTGAAGCGTGGTGTTTTGATGGGCTTTCTTGGTGGTGGTGGAGCTAGTGGAGAGGAATTTGGTTGCACTATCCTATTCTCCGTCTCTGTGTTAATTTTCTCTTATAATAATTTTCAGAGAAAGAATGAAAACATACTGGGAAATAAACAAGATCATCCGTCGACCATGAGACCTGCGTCGCGCCATAAAGCCGTCAGATGGGCTAAAGAAATGAACTAGGTAAGCAAAGGATTGTGTGGAACGGGCTAGAAGCTTGGTAGCTGGTGGAGCTGAGGCAGGAAAGTATACCCTGTGAAAGTGGGGGTTGCGGGGTTTTGTGATGAGTACTGTACAGTTAAGGCATATTTCTGTATATAATCCAAAAAAGAGGCAAGGGTAAAGAAATGGACGTGGGATCAAAGAAATCAATGTTACGAGCTGGAATTGTGGCGGGAAGAGATGATTGGTTATGTCAGTATACTTTGTGAAAATTGGTGTTGTAGAATGAATAGATTTAATAAAGTTAAGGTTTATTTCTAAATTTTCTTCAGCAATGAAGGTAATCTTGTGTTGGTTTCATTTATCTGTCGTGCGGCGTAGGTAAAAATAAGTAAAAATCATTTCATACTTTTCTCATTCACAAACAACTTTTCACACTGTGTTTGTTGTTTTTGTGACCTCCGATGGTTGTTGAAGTAAAAGTACAGCAGATTTTTGTCCAGCTTTGTATGAGGTTTCCAAGGTTTCTAAGGATGTTGTGTTAATGGAGTGACAGAGGACTGTTTCGTTGCGTGAGTGAAGCCTTTGTGAGGACACTTCACAACACATAATTCAATCGACGCGTCAGCTACTCAGTATTTGAAGGAGTAATTTAGCTAATCAATCGCGATCATTAAGTCACGACTCAGTTAAATGAAAATGAGTCTACTACCAAACCTTGAGAGCAGCCATTGTCTCCCAGGCTTAGGTTTGGATATATACTGATTTTCAAGGCGAGCAATTTGTGGCTGTTACACATGCGATTTTGGGTTCATGAGAGATGTTGGTCACTCGCAATGAAAGGGTAAACAACTTCCCATTGACAATGACAAATTGCAGTTGATACTGTACCAGCGGACCAGTCAGCAGGCTGTCTCTCGGGTCGTGTGGGGGGGATGGGGGCGGCGGACCCACACTACAGTCATTTTTGTGTTAACCACCAAAATATGATCCACCTCCCAACACCCGTTTTATAATCCTCAAACATTGCCTGTAAGCTGGTATTGCCTGGGGCCAGGAAGGTGGCCAGAGAGAGAGCAGCACGGGACGATGCAGCAAAACACTGAGATAGTGAGGCAGCTGTCTGAACCAGTGAATAAACCCTTATAACTGAAGAGGGAAGCAAGAAATGAGTAAATACAAATAATAGAGGAGTGGAGAACGAACTAATACTAACATGTTTTCCCTATAGCAGTCTAGCCCTGTTCTTGTTTGTTCAGTAACCGCAAACATCAGGTAAACTAATAATGATTACGATTGAACGCATCTTTATAACAGTTTTCAGGAACAAGATGAGGGCTAATAAAAACAGTGAAGGAAACAGGATAAGTAATGAAAATGTTTGTAACAGTCCTCATTCGTTCTGGCATCTCAAGTTACGAAGAACTTGAATAGGGCTGAAAACAGTGATGGTGTGGAAAGAGCAATGAACCAACACATCTCTTTAAAACGTCTTATTCCATCAAACGAGTTATCATGGTCAAGATTATTACCCCCTTCATTTCGAGAGGTCGTCCCAATTATCAGTGCTATCAGCTGACGGTAGAAAAAGTGAAATAGGTAAAGTTGTTTCCGTAATGGTCGACATGGAAAGATGGTGTTGAGAGTAACTTTTATCCTTCACTGAGTAAAATCTTGGAATATGTTGATTGCCTATCCAAGAACCTTGTTGGTTGAGGTGAATTTTTAATTGTTGCACTCGGATGTACAGGGTAGAAACATGGCCGTCTACTAAGGCCAATATTGTCGTCGCCTAAGGAGGCTCCCTAGCACCTGTTCCTTAGCGACGTATTTTTGGCTATGTCTGGGTAATATCCTTTTGTACGTTATTTATGTAGAGTATGGTGGTATTAGATGGCAGAGAATGACAGTAAGGTGTTACAAGCAAATAAAATCGCTTAAGAAAAGGTGTTCGGGAGATTCCCAACGCAAAAAGAGTACTGGCCTAAATGTCGGTGCCTTGTTCAAAAGTGACCTATAGATATATAATTGGTAATGATATTTTGACAGTACTGGCAACTCTGATTTTTGCCATTAGTTTTTTACTGCTGTCCTCATTTTATGCTGTTCTGTACTGTATAAGTGAAGGTGACTGGTAATGTGGGTGGCGACTATGATGACATGGGATATAAGAACGTAGTTTATAAGTTGATATAATGTCATCTTACCTGTGCCATAAACTAGGTTAAGTAGTGATAATGCCGCGGTGTTATGTATAAAACAAGGTACAGTGACTTGTGAATCTAGATATCATGCTGTGAACTAAAAGTTTGAAAAGCCATATGTCGCAGTTGATGAGACTTAATTACGTGTCCGAGTCCATTCGCAGCTTATCGAGAGAGAGAGAGAGAGAGAGAGAGAGAGAGAGAGAGAGAGGTGGGTGGGGAGGGGTGGAAGTGGAGGGACAGGGATCACACTTGAGAAGTTAACGACCCCATAACTTTCCACGAGGTCACAGAGCTTTGCCATGAAATATCTTACAGGCAACGATTAATAAAGCCATTAGATAATTAAAAACCTCGTCCCAGAGCCAGATAAGTTTATTTACCGGTCAATAAACTTGAAGGTAAGGCAGTGGGAGGGTAAGTGCCTGGCTTATTCCACCCTCTGACTGACTTACGATTTCCCGCGGGTGTACATCTCGGTACTGACGTAAACAAGATCATTATCACCAAGGAACGTTGTAGTGATGGGATTACCACTGACGAGACAGCGCGTGCATTATTAACAATACCAGTAATATCCACTCCGTATTAGTGTTTAAACCAGGTAATAGGGTAATACATTAACTTCCTACCCTCATAATTGCAGGTGTAAAAGGAGATTAATGTTCTAATTTGAGATAAGAAATTACTTGGTTAGATGTGGTGATAGTGGCGTGATTAAGAACAGCAATACTGGCCGCAGTTAGCTAGTTCATTAGTACCACATTCATTGATGGTAATAGCGAGTAATATTGACGGTAATTAGCGAGGTTCACAGCACACACTGCATGAGATATCAGGTTTCAGTCATGCATCGTTGCTTATATTGCCAGTCACTCCCTGGCCTCACCCCCACCCACCCCACTCTGACCTTAACCCTTCCAGTCACTCCCCTCGCCCCGCCCCCGCTCACCCAACCCTGACCTTAACCCTTTGAAAACCAGGAGCTATTTTTCAGGCATATAAACTCGATGGGAATAGCCAGAGTAAAATGAGTGACATTCACGTCATGGATGGGTTACGATAATGGCCATAGAAAGTCCCGACACCGTAGAGATTGAGTCTGCAATGCTGTATGATGTTCGTATTTTGAAGCTCATATGTGAAGCTTGGATGACAGGAGAATATATCACCAGTTTGATAGTATTGCTTTCTGGATTTCCGCATCGTATTGTGAACCAGTGCGACATTATTATATTCATGAACACTGGGTATTGATATGCAAAGTGAAATTGTTGACACTTTCTTCAGTTGCATGTTTTTCCTGTTCAGATGTTTCCCGGTGACGCTTGGAGGAAGTTTGAACCCATTTGTCATGATAAATTTGACTTTGCGTTGTTCGATCAGTTTCAGTAAAATAGTTCCCACTTACTGTCGAAAATAATGTGATATTCTTGACATATTGACTCCCGTCGTATATATCAATTAAGAAGTAGTTGAAAAGTTTGCATATCTTTGTGTGGAGCAACGTAAAATACCGGAATGACATAAGAAGGTTTTGATTAACATGTTGTTGTTTGATGCTTATGGAGTACATAGCCTCCCTCGTGATTTTTATTAACCAAATGTTCCTTCTTTTCAGGTAAGGCGAGGCGGTGGTGTGACGTCTGGAGATGTGGCTGGGTGAGTGATTTAGAGCAGGTTCAGAACTTTGCCTGCATGCTTATGGCAAAGTTGGATGAGCAGAGAGAGACGGCACAGTGTTGTGTGGTGTGGTGTGGTGTGTGACTTAGTATGGAATGGTGTGGTGTGGTGTGGTGTGTGATGCAGTGTGGGATGGTGTGGTGTGGTGTGTGATGCAGTGTGGAATGGTGTGGTGTGGTGTGTGATGCAGTGTGGAATGGTGTGGTGTGGTGCGTGATGCAGTGTGGAATGGTGTTGTGTGGTGTGTGATGCAGTGTGGAATGGTGTGGTGTGGTGTGTGATGCAGTGTGGAATGGTGTGGTGTGGTATGTGATGCAGTGTGGAATGGTGTGGTGTGGTATGTGATGCAGTGTGGAATGGTGTGGTGTGGTGTGTGATGCAGTGTGGAATGGTGTTGTGTGGTGTGGTGTGGCTGGGTTAGTGGTACTGAGCCTGTCTGTTTATGGTCAAGCTGGGGCAGCAGAGAGGGACGGCACAGTGGCTCTTGCTGTAATCTTTCCCAGGCCAAAATACCCAGGCTGGCTCTGACCTGGCAGGAAATGTTATAACACCTGCACTCTGTCAGGCTCCACCCATTACCATCCATCACGGGTTATCAGTAAACAGATAGTAGGATAAAAGGTAATCATCTCTTCCGCGTCACGACCATTGGTTTTTGTGATGGAGCTGGGTAATGACGCAGCGGGGGAGTGGAAGAGGGGAAGGGATATTAGTGAGTGATTGAGAGGTGCTGACTAAATGTCGGTGGCTGTTTCTGAACTGCATGGCGGGTGGAAGGGCCGGAAACCTTAAGTACTGTAAATATCATACGATTATCTTTATCAGTTACGAAATTACTAAAGAATTTCCACTGCCGGTTTTTAGACCAGTAAACGAGAGAGAGAGAGAGAGAGAGAGAGAGAGAGAGAGAGAGTTTTTGTGAAGAAATATATTAGTAGGGTTAGATTGA
>NC_136963.1:145000-175000 GCF_032717465.1 Coenobita brevimanus | reverse complement strand
TCAGTTTCTACTCCCCGTGATGATTTTCGCAGTGTGTGTGTGTGTGTGTGTGTGTGTGTGTGTGTGTGTGTGTGTGTGTGTGTGTGTGTGTGTGTGTGCCCATTGATTGCATAGGTAATCACTAATTTCATGATGCAGTCTAAATGCGACCACACCAGCAGACTGAGCCGTCCTGGCAACACACAAGATGGAAGGGCGCAATTTTCGGGTCACCCTGACTACTGTTTTTATAAGAGAAAATATATATAGAATTTTCAGTAGAGAGAAGTTCTGATTTTTTTCTGCTTCTGTATCGACTGTAGAAGTCATTGTAGGACGGGGATAATCTCTTCAGAGGGAGAGCGACAGCCAGAATTAATCCTAACATGCTGGCTATGTACGAAATAGGAAAGAGTATCTGTAGCGAGAGTGGGCCTTGTGGAAGTAGAAATGCTGTATTGGCTTTGTTTTTGTGTGTCAGTGTTTATATAGAGTGTGCTGCTAGATTTGAAAGTAACTTAGGAAGTTAATTTTCTGGCTAATTTCCAGTTAAAAAATTATGTATTGACGTGGTTGTAATTCTCATCCGTGACGGAGCTAAAATTACTGATGACCGTATGGGCAAAAATCTCGTAATTTTCCCTTAGCGTGATCTGTAATTGTAGCTGCGTGACGGCTGAGAATTGGACCCTTTTTGGTACAGCATGTTTTTATTCATATCTAGCCCTCCACAAGTTTGAAATTGATGGAAATAAAGAAAGAATGGAAAGCTGGAGGGAAGGAACGAAAGAAGGAAGATAAAAAGGATAATTACACGACACCTTGTTAATCAGCGCTGTGAACAGATAGTGTGTGAAAATAAACAAGCAAATGAAAGACCATAATACCGTGACCCTGTTTTGCAAGTCCGTCATGGCTGGAATGATACCCGGAATTACAGCACACGCAGATCGGTAGGTTGATGCGGCATTGTTGAGAAGGGGTTGAGCGTTTGGCTGACTAGTAGGCAAATATATGCTTGTCGTATATATGCGTCCGTCTGTCTGTCTGTCTGTCCGTCTGTTTAATTATATTGTGTGTGTCTCAATCATTTTTTTTTTGTCTGGCTATCGCTTTACTATCTGTGTATATCCATTTGTCTGTGTGTATGTATGCATGTTTGTATTTCTATACGTATCCATAAGTCTATCTACCTATCTAATCTATCTCTATCCATCCATCTGTCGGTCTGTTTCTCTGTCTGTTTATCTGTCTATCATTGGAACAATTGTTGTGATTATCTGTCGGTATCTGTCTATCTTCCAACTTCCTTATTTATCGACTGTACAGTTGTCTACCTACTTACCTACCTACCAACATACCAACTTACCTACCTACCTACCTGCCAGTCTGTCTTGGGGCTGTGTTGTCTGCTTACCTGTCTGTTTAATTCCATTAGTACCTCCAGCTTCAAGTGTGTAATAAATTCTTTCTCTTTTCCACAGTTTAATGATCCTTCACTCTCATCTTTAAATATTTTTCTTACATCGTGTTAAACTCTCACACACACACACACACACACACACACACACACACACACACACACACACACACACACACACACACACACACACACACACACACACACACACACACACACACACACACACACACACACACACACACACACACACACATGCCTGCTGTCATGCACACTCACCAACTGACTCTCTCTCTCTCTCTCTCTCTCTCAAGTGTTTAGCTGTTGAGTTGCCTGGTCATGGGATCCTCTGTGTCAGGTTTATTCGTATTTACAACGGGGAGTTTAAACCTCATGTTCTCTCTCCTGGGTGAGGCGGAGTGAGGAAGGATGAGGCAGGGTGGAGGCAGGATGATCACAGTGAGGCAGGAGAGGGCAGAGTGATCAGAGAGAGGCAAGCTGAAGGTAGAGTGATCAGAGTGAGGCAGGATAAGGCAGAGTGATTAGAGTGAGGCAGGGTAAGGCAGGGTGATCAGAGTGAGGCAGGGGGTAGGCAGAGTGATCAGAGTGAGACAGGGTAAGGCAGAGTGATCGGAGTGAGGCAGTGTAAGGTAAGGTGATGGAGTGTGAAATAGGGTGTAAAATTATTCAGGATGCAGGGTGAGCTAGGGAATGTCAGGGTGGAGCCAGGGTAGAGGTAGGGTAAGAGAGAGAGAGAGAGAGAGGATAAGAAGTGAGTGGTGCATGAGGGAGTATTGCTTGTAAACGCCTGAGAAGGGTACTTAACGTCACTTAATCCATCATGCAGACGCTCCTTCACTGACACCAACACCCCTACACCTTACTTCTGCCTTACCATGTCTGCCCTGCCTGTCTGCTGCCTGTCTTCTTGCCTACCTGTCTGCCTGCCACCTTGCCTCGTAGGAGTTGTCGGTCTCTTTGCCTACCCTTTTACCTTCCTGTCTACCTCCGTGTCTGCCTACCTGCCTGCCTTACCGTGTTTACTTCGCCTGTTAGAAGCTGTCTATTTTTCTGTCTCTATGTGTGTCTTGTCTGCCCGTCCGTCTCTTTCCCGTCCCTCTGTCTCCTACTGTCTGTCTGTCTTGCCTGTCAGTCTGTCTCGGCCCTGTCTGTCTGTCTGTCCTTTGTCTTTCTGTCTTACTGCCTCTTTCCTTTGACCGTCTGTTTCTGTATATCTGTCTGTCTGTCTGTCTGGCTGGCTGGCTCTCTGTCTGTCTCTGTCTGTCTGTCTGTCTGTCTCTGTCTCTGTCTCTCTCTCTCTCTCTCTCTCTCTCTCTCTCTCTCTCTCTCTCTCTCTGTGAGGTTAGTTTGAATTAAACAGTTAGGTAAGGTTAGAAGGAATTAAGCTAAGTTAATATAAGACTAAGTGCGGCTGGAACTTGCTATGTTAGGTTAGGTTCGTGTGAAGATGTGATGAGATTAATGAAGGAAGATTAAGATAAGTATAATTAGGAATTATTAGGCTAATTGACTTTGGTCCTCTTAAGCCTGATTATTTTTCCCTGATGATTTTCGCCTTTTATTTTTCCTGTTTCACCCAGTCTTCTTTTACACGACAGTATTTTGTTTTTACAGTACCTTGGCCCAGATTTTTGTCTTTTTGCAGCTTATTTAACGTAGTTCAGTGGCAGGACAAGGCAGTGTTGTGGCTCTACGTCCTTTACTTTCCTCGTGACTAGCATTACTCTAGAGTTAATCTTTTGCTACAACTCAGCATTCAAGACTGAGAGATGGCAGTTTTAAATCAAGTCACAGTGACAATAGTACAGATCTTAGGAACATTGCCATCGAATATTATATGGCCAGATGTGGTTAAGGGGCTGTCTGCTGTTTCAGTGGAAGCAGGTTCAAATCTCGGCTGGGCGGGGAATACAGTAGTTTCAGAATTTGAATTTCGTTAAAAACAGACTTTACCGATCTATTCTTAAACCCACTGAAATGTAAAAACATCCCCGCCTATACCAGAAAACTAGTCGTGTATGAGACAGCCCTAGCATGTATTCAAGATGGACGGTGGGTGTTAGCGCCCAAGTGGTGACAGTTGGAGGTGAATTGTACCTAGGAGGACTGGTGGGCCTTAGGGAACGAACTATAAATCCTATGCCCAAATTCGAACAGATAAAACACTTCAGTCTTTCCTAGTGCTTGTTAAAAGATATTTCTCTTCCCAGTCTTCGTAAACACTCTGTCCATCTCTCGTCTTTACTGTTAGGGTGGGAAAAGAATAGGCTTTTGTTTTGTTCCTTATTCGATTCATA
The DNA here is from genome assembly GCF_032717465.1 of Coenobita brevimanus. Taxonomy (NCBI): domain Eukaryota; kingdom Metazoa; phylum Arthropoda; class Malacostraca; order Decapoda; family Coenobitidae; genus Coenobita; species Coenobita brevimanus. Next base: position 171,283 of record NC_136963.1, on the reverse strand, counting down.
GATTTTTGCAATTTAAAGGTGACTCACAGATGTTCATGTAGGTTTGTCATCATCATCATCATCATCAGCAGCAGCAGCATTGTCATCATCATCATCGCCGTCATCATCGTCGTCGTCGTCATCACAACCCTAATTCCCGCAGTGAGTTAGGACCCAAAACGAAGGAGAAGAAGAAGAAGAAGAGGAGGAGGAAGAAGAGGAAGAAGAAGAAGAAGAGGAAGAAGAAGAAGAAGAAGAGGAGGAGGAAGAAGAGGAAGAAGAAGAAGAAGAGGAAGAAGAAGAAGAAGAAGAGGAGGAGGAGGAGGAGGAGAAGAAGAAGAAGAAGAAGAAGAAGAAGAAGAAGAAGAAGAGGAGGAGGAGGAGGAGGAGGAGGAAGAGGAAGAGAAGAAGAAGAGGAGGAGGAAGAGGAGGAAAAAGAAGAAGAAGAAGATGAGAAGAAGAAAATGAGGAAAAAGAAGAAGAAGAAGAAGAGGAGGAGAAAAAGAAGAAGATGAAGAAGACGAAGAAGAAGAAGAGGAAACAGAAGAAAAAGAAGAGGCAGAAGAGGAAATAGAAGAAGAAAAAAGAAGAAAAGAAAAAGAAGAGAAGAAGAAGAACAAGAAGAGAGCTCATGTAGATTTATTGACATTGGTTCACACATTCATTCATATTATCATCCTTGCCTTTGAGTTCATGGCTCCACCCCGTAAGAAAAAGATTTATTTTATATCTGGAGTATATGTGTCTGTGTCTTACTGTCTGTCTTTTTTCCCTTCTACTCGTCTGTCTCCCTGTCTGTGTTACAGTCTGTCTGTCTGCTTACCACACTATCTCTGTTTGCCAGTATTGGTCTGTGTATCTATCCTTGTGTCTGTTTATACATCCATCCATCCATCTGTCTATCAGTCTGTCAGTATCTGTCTAAATGTCTATATATCTATCTATCTGTTTAATCAGTTTATCTAGTTTTGTCTGCCTGTCGCTCTATCCATCCATATATCTTTTTATCTGTATGTCTGTCTATCCATCCATCATCTCTGCACATAAAATGGGAAGGTTTGTAAATCACACACAGTACACTTTATAAGAAACCTTTTATTTACATTGAAAAACAAGCTGGGGCGTGGGTAAGCAATCATTTCCTATGTACAAAACTGATGAACACAATAAGGGGGGATTGATATGTAGAATTCATTATATATCGCATAGGCATTTATAATTAAGGATGTTATACAGTCTTGTGGTATTGTACAGTCGCGGACAAAAATACTGATACACCTTTTACTCGAACACTTGGCGACTTGAGAGCTTTGGGCTGCAAGGAAGTTCAAAATATCGACATTGATAATCTTCGTAATATCAGCGTAAATTGCCTTTTACAAAGAGAATTATCGTGTGAAAATAGTTTTGACATAATTATCTTGTACTTGCTGAAGAATGCTTAAATTTAGTCCTTAAAAAAATTATAATAAGCAATATCCCAAACACTGTGAAGAGATGGACGGTCTTCAATACTGTACTGTAAGGCAAAATGGAAGCATAACATTGTTCAACCAATTCTTCATGTTATGCCAAAGTTATTTTCTCGCGAAACTTTTCCTTTTAAACCCAGTTTGTGCTATATTGAGGAAATCATAATTCTGTATAGTATTAACTGTCCTGTATCCCCAGTCTCGCAAGTGATCAATAATGAAATGCTTACAAAGTGTTCTGAAAAGCTTGTGGGTACTGAAGATCACATTCCTGGGTTTCAGATGTCATTGTTCACTCTGTAATTATTTATCGTATGGAAGTGGAACGATATGTCTGACCGTGACTGTACAAATGTAGTCCTCCGTTGACATCATCACAATTCTCACCATTCCATCACTCAGAACTTCATTACAGGTCTTATAGGTACTGCGGAATCATATACAAATCAAGGCATGTCTCTTTCTCAGTCATACAAAAGCATATTATACTATACATGTTCCATTCTATCAATCATACACGTGCACATACATTTTATAATTTTGTACATGTGTAGTTTTCCATAATTTTCGCTTCTTCAGCCTTCACAGAGACTCCACCGGAAATACAAAACATGTGTGCCTATCCATGTCAAAATTCAACACATGTGTGCCTAGCCATGTCAGAATACAGCACGTGTGTGTCTATCCATGTCAATATACAACACATACATGCCTATCCATGTCAAAATACAGCACATGTATGTCTATCCATGTCAGTATACAACACATAAATGCCTATCCATGCCATTTACTGTCAGCCATACGCATATACACTCTGTAAATTATACAAACCTTCTTCCATCACAATAAATCATCTTGATCACTCCAACACTCAATACTTATACATAGGCCCTATAGGCGATACGAACGCGTATGAAAATCGTGTTATGCCCGTTTTCTGTCATATTCATTCATATAAACAAGCCATACACCAAGACGTTGCAAATATAATCGATTCATATCATCATCATCATCATTATCATCATCATCATCGTTCCTACAACAGACCTGCATCATAGACATCACAAAGGCGTGTACTATATCAGTCACGCATTCAGTACTATATTCTGTCACGCATTCTTATACACACAATACGTTTCCACTGAAGGCTCGTTACTTTGTGGACTCATGAGGCCGCCAAGCACGTATTTCTTAACTTATATGTGTTTTCTTCATTATGGCACGTTATTACCTTATACACTATATGGCACACTCATGTTCGCTTATATTGTTCTTGAAAAAATATATTGATGCGTAAAGAGGTATGGGTATTTTGGTGTTATGTGCAAAGTATAGGATGATCCGTTTATAACCTTCACTTTCACTCCTCTATGCGATCTTGTGTTGCAGGGACGGCTTTCAAGGTTATAAGTGTCTTCCCTTCATCTGCTACTCTTGGGGCGGTATTCTTGTACAGTTAGGAAGCTTACTAACACCTCTTCCTCACCGATTTATTTCTGATCCTGCTTCGTTACTATATTTTTGTGCTTTATTCATGCAGTCTTTGTTGGTATTGGAAAAACATCAGAAGCAAACCAGGGGATATTAATGAGTAGTTTGGAAAATAAATCGTTAAGAAAGAGGCGTTAGAGAGCATCCTTACCTGACGAGAGAATGGGTCTTTGTCTCACCCACGCCCAGACCAACAGACTGAGCCATCCCCACAACACAGAAGATACACCGAGTTTCAAGTGGATTGGTAATTACGGACGACCCTGTACATTACCGAGAAGTGCCAGCCAGTCTCTCAAGGCCACAAGAATACAAGCACCATTCTCTCCTGCGCCAACACAAGCGTAAGACAGCTCAGGGCCGGGATTCATAAAATTACTTACGATAATTTATCCCTTGTACCTACGATTCTTTTCTGCAGGAAGAAAAAGGGACTTGAGAGGAGTGGTTCCTTCTCTCGTCCTTCCTACAAACACAAAGGATTTTTAACCAAAAGAAATTTATCATAACTGAGATTAGGCATTACAGGAAGAACCAAAGATATGGGGAGTTTCTGTTGTTATCTTTCTCTGTCCATCCTCCAGAAACAAGTGTTCGTTAAGACGGGGAACTGATCGTGTCTCTATGTGAATTCGGTCCCTTACAGCACAGGGAACAAACTGCTGACGTGGTCAGTAACCATGTATCTGAGGTGCCAGCACTCATCAGTATTTGCATGTATGAAGTGCCAGCAGCCATCAGTATCCACGTGTGTGAAGTGTTAGCAGTCAGTATCCGCGTATATGAAGTGCCAGCAGTCACCAATATCCGCGTATATGAAGTGCTGCAGTTGTCAATAACTGCATTTGTGAAGTGCTAGCAGTCATCAGTATCCGTGTAAAGGAAGTTTGCAGTGGAATGTCCAAGGAAGAGGTTGAGTGTGTCATCCTCTTCAGCAAAGGCTGAGGCAAGATGGTCGAGTTCCTCCTTGAAAGGCTCATCCCCTAGCAGGCTTTCTAGTTCCACAGCCGTCGTTAGAACGCTGTCACAGTCTGACACCGACCCACACACAGAAAAGTCACTGGAGGCCATTGAAAAGACCGGAGAACTGTCACCTACAGGAACTGAAGTGGGTATTGTGGAGGTGGCGCCAGAGAGGGGACTGGGGGGCGGCGACCCCTCACTTAGGAAGGCTGAGTCGCAGCACGAGGAATCACTGAAATGTCGAGTGCTTCTTGGGAACTCCAACAACTCCTCACCCCTCACCAGGGGAATGTCCAGGTCCTGTAGGGCGTTTGTAGTGTGAAGCACGTCAGTGGGAGTGCTTTGAGGGAGGGATGTGCAGGGTGTGGTTTGTATCTGACGTGGCGTGAAGGGTGTGGCGCCCACCAGAGGCTCGGGTATGCTTTGACCTGGAGTGGAAGGTGGGCCATAGGGGGTAAGGGCCAAGAGTTGCTGGTGGGGCTGTGGTGCCGTGCTTAAGGGCAGAGAATTGGGCTCCAGGCGGGGTAGCTTGGCCTGCCGGGGCCCCAGGTAGCTGCTCTCTATCCGTGGCCGCTTCACCGTCATGGACATCATCAGCGGTTCGTTGTCTGCATGTCTGCCAAGTCTGTGTGGTGGAGTCTGTAGGGCCACGTTTTTGAGAGTGATGTACGCCCCATTACTTGTGGCTATGCTGGCCGTCCTGCACACTTTCGTCTTACTTTTGGACTTGCTGGGTCGTTTGGTTGTCGTCACCAGCTTCCCACCTACTGTGTTTTTATTTTTCATATAATTCGCTTTTGTGACGGAGGTAGAGGGACACTTTGTCTGCTTAACGACCTTGTTAGATGCCTTGATATTTACATTACACTTATTGCTTTTATTTGCACTACTGCCCTGCTCTTTGTTAGTTCTCATGACATGTCTGACACAATGTTCTGGTTTGGCTATGTGTGCATTCTCCAGGCACCAAAGTTCCCTCACGTCCTCTATATCCATGGCTCCAAAGCTGCAGTCATCGTTCAGTACTCCGGTGAGAGCATTTATATAATTAACAGCCAGCCTCAGCACCGTGATCTTCGTCAGCTTCTCCGCGTCAGCCCCAGAGAGGTCCGGAATGGCTCTCTGCAGCATGATGAAAGCGTCGTTAATCTCCTTCATTCTGTTTCTCTCTCGGGCGTTGGCTGTCTTGCGCCGGTATTTGCTCAATGGAGGAGGCTTCTGCTTCTCCTTGGACTCTCTACAACGCGCTTTGGTTCTGTTCTTTTCCGATTCTGTTCTCTTTATGATCGATTTAGTCCTCAAGGCGTACTTGCCCCCAGTCTTAGCATCCATATTCAATTCCATGTGAATTTTTCCATTTCAGAACAACACAGTATAGCGTCATTCTGTAATCAGGCAACCTGTGGGCAACACTATTTGCTTCTTGATCTCACTAATTAAATGTAAGTAAAAAAAAAAAAAAAAAAAACTTCCCGGATGTGATCTGGTGCTTTCCAGGTGGTTACACACGAAAACACACAGAGTGAGAGTGAGAGGAGGAAGAGGGAGCAGCGTGGGCTCTTGACGATGTAATGTTTGCTTTCGGTTGTTTGTCTAAGCTATCGACTCGACCATCCCTCTCACCACTTCTTTCCCTTCCTTTTTCAGTTTCTCTTCCTCCTCTTCCTTCTTTTCCTTTTTCACTTTTTCTTCCTTCTCTTCCTTCCTTCCTTTTTCACTTTCTCTTCCTCCTCTTCCTTTTTCACTTTCTGTTCCTCCTCTTCTACCCCTCGGGAACAGACTTTCAACCCTGAGCACTGGCAAATCGCCGCCAAGATATATGTTCCTCACGTGTTTATTTATTAATATTTTTGTAGAGTGTAAGTTTACCAGGTTGTTCTCAGGACATCACACTTAAGAACACTATTTTTCTTTTTTCATACTTTTCCCTGCATTTCTTTACGCTTTTACAATATTTTTCACGCTTTTTTCGTGGACGACACTTTTGCTTGAAGAGTCCATAAGTCACGCCAATGTATGTGACAAGAGTGATTTACGTAGAGGCTCCATGAGTGTCCATTTTGAGATAATTTATGAAAGTACATTGAGTTTTAGTTGATGCCTAACCCTCACCTTACACAAAATAATTTTCCGACACAACTGGAGCCAAGAAATATACAGTGAAATTACCTTAACAGTCTGGGGCCTCGATGTGTATGTATGTGTGGGTTTTGTGCGGTGTAAACTTTTATAGATTTGTAGTTAAGTGGACTTGTAGATAAAACTATAGACTGTGGACTTGTTTTTGTGGCTGGAGGTCTGTGTATATTTGTCAGATGTCTAGTTAAAATGATTTATGGAATTCTGTTAAAAGTAGAGTTGTGGCAGAAGTGGATTTTTAAAAATGTCTCGGAACACTGGACCTGTTATGGAAACTAATGGCTGGAGGTTTTGTGTATGTTGCTACTGTCTGAAAGTAGATATATGGATTAGTGTTTAAAAATGAGCTTTCGGATTGTTATTCCTGTTTTTCTAAGTTTATTAAGGATTAATGTGTGACAGTATGGTTTTTATATTGATCCTTGGATTGCTGATGGAGGTGGATTAAAGTAAGGAATTTGTGTTGGAATGGTTTTTGTTAAAGTGGATTCTTGGGTTTATGTTGGGGGTGGTTCTGTGTTGAAAGTTGTGTGTGAGGTTCTAAAGGAAGTGATGTTATGTTATTGTGCTGGAAATGGTTTTATTTCACAATGGAGTCGAGGATTTCTGTTGAGAGTGACTTTATCTCTGTGGTTAAGAGAGAGAGAGAGAGAGAGAGAGGTGGGGGGTTGTGTGGGTGTGTGTTTACGAGGTGACTCTGTGTCGTGTTGTGAGGTTAAGTTAGATTAGTTAAGGTTGGGTTAGGTTAGGTTAAGAGTATTGGAGATAATTTTAACTCACAGTTGTGTATATGATTTCTATTGTAGATGGAATTATATCATTGGTCAAGAGTTGGTGTGTGGCCTTACTAGGTGACTCAGTGTTGTTAGGTTAGGTTAGGTTAAGAATGTTGGAAGTTAAAAGTAGATGGGTTTATGTTTGGGGTGAAGAGGGGGAGACAGATGGTGTGTGTATGTGTGGGCCTTCTAGGTGGCTGGGTGTGGTGGGTGGCTGGGTGTACAGGGTGGCTGGGTGTACAGGGTGGCTGGGTGTAGTGTTCCCAGGTGTCCGTGTTCAACTCCTTAGGCTTCTGTTAGGGCCTCTGAGACGTGGGTGTTCAGCATGTGGGAGCAATTACGCTGATACCCGTGTTATGGGCCCGGCCAGCCTGTAACAAGACCCCCCTACACTTGAGATACCCCTCGTGAAATATCTTGTAATGACGCTCTTTAGGCATGCATTTATTCCCTCTCGTTAACCCTTGGTGATGGAGCGATTACAAGCCTCCCCGTAACATGTCATAAAAGTACCCCCGCTAATACCAATACACCAGTCCTGTATGAAACAGCCCTAGCATGTATTCAGTATGGACGGTGGGTGTTAGCGCCGAAGTGGTGACATGTGGAGGTGTAGGAGGACTACTGGGCCTTGGGATAGGCTACTGCCCCCGAGATATAGGCCCTGAAGCCTTTGCCCAGAGTCGGACACATAAAAAAAAAAAAGTACCTCCCTTCCCGTTGGTCTGTAATGAATGGGTGTACTGATGGACCTAAAAGTACATTACATTAAGATAATTTAAGCACAGTACATCTATAAAATGACTCTCTTGTAGCTGCTTATAAGTATATTACATAAACTCTTGTATAGTACGCTAGTTTAGCTTAAAGTACGTAATGAATGAGTGTTCTTAAGGCCACTTGAAGTTACAGCACACCAGTATAACCACAGTACATGAAATTACCCTAAAAAGTACAGTCTAGCACAGCACATAAACATAACCTTAAGTAATCAGTCTTAAAAGGTAATTCCATAAAGCTTGTTACCATAATATGTCAAAGCCGTATATCTACGTGTCCCACCACACTGATGTCATTTACCAAAGCCTCTTTCTCTTCCTCCCTATCCCCGTGAAATCCGATTAATGGAGCCCCACTGATCACAATCTTCACGTTCCTTCCTCGGCAACCCTGCTCCTTCCCCGGGGTGTTCTTTTTCGCAGGATGTACGAGGTTGGTGGTAACATGGGTGAGCGGGGTAGGATGAAGGACTTATCGGGGCTTATCAGTGACTGGGTAGCGACTCAGTTGGGATAAAGGAGCCACCCCGCTAGGCCATGACAAAGCCTGTGGTGAGTCGTGTGTATATGAGAGAGAGAGAGAGAGAGAGAGAGAGAGAGAGAGAAAGAGGTGAAGTTGAGATGGAGAGTTTGTAGAGAGCCTCTTAATACCGTCTGTTCGTGGTAAGATATAGATCACCAGGTGCAGGGGTTATGGCATGAAGTTATGGGATGTTTCAGAGCAGGTAAACTAGCCCTTTGATGGAGGGGGACGTGGGTGGTGCTGTGAGTGGTGATGGAGTTGCAAGATTTATGTCTTCTTAGGTGTCTTGTGCTACAGACGAATTGGGGAGTTGAAGGGCATGGGATGTGGTTGCAGGTTCTTTCCTTTCCTTTCAGTTACACGGGTATACGATTTCTATAAGGCTTGTATTTTTCACTGTTATTCACTAGAGCTTGTTTGTTAAAGGTTCAGTTGCTGTATGACTCAACGTGAAGGGACGAACAGGAAATCTATAGTAAGTGTTATCAGTGGATTTTTTTTAGTCTGTCTTTTACATTAGCACTCGGTCTAGTTTGCTTGTGATGTGCCTAATACCTATATGACTTAGGATAAAAGCGCGTTAATGTCCAGTAGCTATATAACAACGGAAGGCACGTAAATGTTTAGCTGCTGTATGAGAAGGCACGTAAATGTTTAGCAGCTGTGATATGAGAAGGCACGTAAATGTCTAGTAGCTGTATGAGATGGCACGTAATTGTCTGCTAGTGTGACTTAGATTAATAGCACGAAGAGAGAGTCCCAAGCACAATTCATGCCCAAGAATGTTTAGGAAGCCTTGGTCCTGCGAGGCTGGTCTGGGCGCAATGGGGGGACGTGGGGGAGGGATGGAGGTGGACCATTAGTCGGGTGGGGCCAAGGCTACACCACCCAGGAGCCCCGCTGTGAGGGTACTGCCACTCCACGCGCTGATGACACTCCCTCAGACAGTCACACGGATCCTTACCACCTCCACCAACAACAGTACACAGGCGCGCTTTTACATTCGTATGGATCTTACGCTGTTTCGTGATTTTGCCAGCACGCATCTTAGTTCTTATTGCCCCTTTGAGTGTTACTTATTTGCCACTTCTGTCTCAGTTATTCTTTATTTTAGAGCAATTTTTATCTTAGCTCTATCGTATATCTCAATTATATATTTTAGCCTTGTTCGTTTTTTTGTAATGGTGATCACACTTTTCCACTCGTATTTGTCTCTTGCTGTCACTTATCCTCTTGTTACGGAATCCAAATCTCTTTTACACTGATAAACTTTTGGATTTATCTGGCCTGTCACTAACTGCGGCTGGATTCTACTGTCCTTATGAAAACTGTGATTCCCTTTCTCTTTTCTTCCACTATTTCAGTCTCGATTCTACTCCACTTGAATATGATATTTTACGCAGTAGCGATTCTCAGCTTGTTACACTTGTTTTTAAAGCTGATAAATTCTGAGGGACTTGATTTGATAGATATAGGCAACTTGATTCTGTTGTCTTTAAAGCTATATGATTCTGTGAGGGGTAGAGTGACTGTAATTTTCAGTTTGATTCTCTTGCCTTCAGAGCTAAATCACTGAAGCGTAGAGTGGTTGCAAATTACAGTTCTTGGGGCGGGTAGTTAAGTAGCTGTTTCTAGTTCGATACTCTTCTCTTTAAAGCTATATAATTTTCCCATTAGTTTTGTTCAGAGTTCTTTAATTCTTGCTGGACGTGAACTTGTTGCAGTAATTAAGGCGATTTTGTCTTTAAAGCTATAGATATTTTTCAGCCATGTGTTGTCTTTAAAGCTGTGTGTATTCCAGTGATCTTGTCTTCCTTAAAGCTGATATGTTTTCCAGCTTGATCCTCTTCTCTCTTAAGGTATTCGATTCTGTTAGACGGAGACTGGTAGCGTCACTTCCGACACAGATTAGGAATGGGCTGGTGGGGGTGGACGAAGAAGGGAGACTGAGGGAGAGGAGGGGGAAGGAGTAGGGTAGAAGGGTTGAGGAAGGGCAGAGGAGGAGGGTAGGGGGCTGTGGTCGTGCCTGAACCTGCCCGTGGGATTGATTGTAATGGTCTCCCACTTGAACGAGCCGCACCACAACAACGACGCACCGCAAGACCTGGAGAGAGAGAGAGAGAGAGAGAGAGAGAGAGAGAGAGAGAGAGAGAGAGAGAGAGAGAGAGGAGTAGTGGTGGTAGCGGAGCCTGTTTTCTTACTCACCTGATAAAGCAGTTAATAATAAAAACGAAGTCGAATATAAAGCACGTGTATAATTCACTTATCTAGTCATTTATAGATCAAGAGATAAATAATTCAGTTATCAAGTCGAGTGGAACGCTAACTCATTTATCACTCACTGATCACTCAATTATCACTCACATCTTCACTCGATAAAGCACTCACTCTTCAGGTAAACTGGGATATTAAACGGATTTGGAGTTCGATTGATAAAGCACTTATTTATCTCCTCGTTTATCGTTTACTGAATATATCTTTTAGTTATCAGAATGCAGTATGTGTCGACCAGGATTAAACCCACTTGTCCTTGTTAAAGATAATTCATTTAGCCATCAACTTAAGTGGATTTTTAAACTATTACTGGCTTTTGTTTTCAGGGTATGTGTAGAGAAAGAAACTGGTTCACTTAATAAGGCACTTAGTTATGAAATTAAGTGGAACATTAAACGTACACTTTCTTTTAGATCAGAATAGTTGAGTAGAACTAGACCCACTTATCTCAGTCCACTTGATAATGCACTTAGCTATGAAATCAAGTGGAGTATTAAAGTCTTCTCATTGCTCACTGGATCAAGTTCTTCTTTATCAGATGATGTGAAGAGAGAGATCAAAGGCACTTATTTCTTATCTGATAGTGCCCACGAGTTTGATAGCAGTCTTACCTATATAAAAAACTGAGATCGACAGAATATTGGTTAAAGCTTCTAAGTGGTTATATTATCCTTTTCAGTTCAGCAGTCGTTCCTGAAGTGGTCGTGGTGACTTGGGGGTCGCGTAAGATGCAGCTGAATTGTTAAGTGAAGAGGTAGGTAGCTGGACGTGTCAGTATGAAGTGCGGTGTGAGGTGAAGCCAGGTCGTTGTGGTCGTAGTATGAAGAGGTCGTGGGTACTGGTGGTCGTGATGACGGGGGCTTTCGTCTTGCGTGCAGCTGGGTCGTCGTGGGATGCACCTGAGTCGTTGTTGTCGTCCTGTCGTTCAAGGAGGTAGGTGCGGCTGGTCGTGGTAGCTTGAGTAGTCGTGTGAGACAGGTGAAGTCGTTGATGGGTTCACCTGGTCGTAGGTCGTTGCTTAAGGGTGTTGTAGAAAGTCGTGCAGCTGAGTCGTCTTGTCGTGGAAGGAGGTAGATGCAGCCGCCTTGACTGGAATATAGAAAGGAAACGCAGCTAATTTCCCGATGCGTGCAGCTGGTCGTTGTGGCTTGGGATGACCTACAGGTGGTCGTAGTAGGTTGTGGGATTGTAGGAGGTCGTGCAGCTGAGTCGTCTTGTCGTCCTGGCTTGATTGGGGCGTGGGTGAAGCGACGAGACGAGACGATAGAGTGAGAGAGAGGGTGACTCCTGGCTCAGCTCCAAGACACCGGGACAAACTGGCACCTGAAGGAGAGCATGGAAGGTTAGACTCAGGTGAGGGAGAGAGAGAGAGAGAGAGAGAGAGAGAGAGAGAGAGAGAGAGAGAGAGAGATTGTCGCTTATGTGTGTGGGGGGGGTAACAGAGAGGGAGGGAGGGAGGGAGGAAGGGAGAAACAAAGATTGTAATGCGTGTGTGTATATGTCTGTATCTATATAGGTAGATGTGTGTGTGTGTGTGTGTGTGTGTGCTGGTCTCGCAGTCCTCGTACGAGACGTGAGAGTCTCGGGCAAGCACTTGACATGAATATACAAACTATACATAACAACTAGAAAGAGATTTATATTTTAGACGTTGCTACTTGGATTAGAGTCTGAAGTGATTAGATATATATAAAGTTAAGGATTTATACTGAATGTGAGGATGGGATAGCAATGGTAATATAACTTAGATTTGGGTAGACATAAGTATTATAAGTAAGGAATCAAGAGAAAATAGGAGGTAACGAGAGGTAAAGAAATATATTAGGTAAAGGAATTGTACTTTGTGTGAGAGAGGGATATAAAAAGAAATAATCTATCTGTCTATAGCCAGACGCCATAATCCAATAAGGGGTGGCTGTTTGTGAGTTAGTTATTTACGGGGAGGGGCACTAACCCTCCGCCACCCCACTAGTTGACATGTAAGAAACAGGTATGGGTTGGTGATATGGTTACCAGCCAGCGTTGTAAATGGTTTCCTGGCTTACAGGAAACCATTAGGCTTGTCACTCAATGTAATGCCACCTGTAAAGGAAAGAGTAATGAAAAGAGACAGGAAACATGGGAGAAATAGGAAGAGAGGAGGACAGGTACAGAAAAAGATGATAAAGGTGAAGAAGCAGTAGGCAGCACTACATCAAGTGAGTGGATGATAGTCGCCACCAAAAAGACTCTCAAAATGAATAATAAACCAGCAATTTTGGGCACAAAGGTAGTGGCTATAGGAAAAAATAATAAAAGATTATGGTGTTTATCGTAAATTTGAGAATAGAATGTTTGTGGGAGTGAAGCTTAGATACGACTAGAAATTAAGTATAATATGGAAGGCTGGGCACATAGGTGGTGCTGCAGGTGTGGAAATATAAGAGGGAAGGAGGTTATATTAAAGGTGTGGGTGAGGTGGCGATGGTACCATGAATTGGACTTGAAATATATATAAGAAATAAGAGGTGTAGAGGATCAGTAGGGATTTATACTGAGAGAGAGAGAGAGAGAGAGAGAGAGAGAGAGAGAGAGAGAGAGAGAGAGAGAGAGAGAGAGAGAGAGAGAGAGAGACGGGCGAGGGGGGACAGTCTTTCTCGAGTAAAGTCCCTCGAAAATAAACAGGGTTGTACATTAAAGATTTTATAATACTAGACGGATTAAAACAGGGTGTAATTCATCACCATCATCATCATTGTCACAGTTATCATCATTTTCATCAAAATAATAATAATGCTACAGTAATAGTAGTAGTAGTAGTAATGATTAGAAAAAATAACAATCATTATCATCATCATCTTCAACATCATCAGTATAATAATAATAATAATAATAATAATAATAGTAGTAGTAGTAGTAGTAGTAGTAATAGTCTAGGGGTGACTAGTAAAAATAAATTCATCATCATCATCATCATCATCATCCCAGCCAAGGAAAGAGTAAGGCAGGATCCAGAATAATAAAAGGGCAAGTACAATACCAGACACATACCATCAGCCAACCTGCTGAGAGAGAGAGAGAGAGAGAGAGAGAGAGAGAGAGAGAGAGAGAGAGAGAGAGAGAGAGAGCACGTCTTTATCTTCTTCTTGCCTTCTCCAGTCGATTTTATTTTTCTTGAGGAGGGCCCCTTTTTTTTCCACAGACATCTTAGCTACTTCATGTCTCCTCCTCCTCCTCCTCCATTCTCACATCGTCACCTCCCCTTGCATCCCTCTCCTTCCCTTTCTCCCTCTCTCATCTTCTCCCCTCCTTTCATAAATCTTCGTCCTCTCTCTCTCTCTCTCTCTCTCTCTCTCTCTCTCTATCTATCTATCTATCTATCTATCTCACACACACACACACACACACACACACACACACACACACACACACACACACACACACACACACACACACACACACACACACACACACACACACACACACACACACACACACAGGGCATGTTCACCTAATTAACCAACCTGCCAATTTCTACACAACACTTCGTTTCGCTTGTTAGTATTTCAATTACTACAGCAAGGCAGGGGCGAGAGAGAGAGAGAGAGAGAGAGAGAATATGAAGCTTAAAACTAAAAGATGATGATGATGGTGAAGGGAGTTGAGAGAGAGAGAGAGAGAGAGAGAGAGAGAGAGATGGTTGCTGGTGATGGTGAGGACAGAATAATGATGATGATGATGGTGATGATGATTGTGATGATGATGATGATGATGATGATGATGATAAGTGGAAGTAAGGGAGGATGGAGAGACTGAATGACCAAAGGAGAGATAGAAGAGGGAGAGGAGAGGGGAGGGAAGGATGGGAAGAGGTTGAGAGAGAGAGAGAGAGAGAGAGAGAGAGAGAGAGAGAGAGAGAGAGAGAGAGAGAGAGAGAGGAAATAACGGAAGGAGGGACAGAGGGAGAAAGAAAGGATGGGAGGAGGAAATGAGAGAGAGAGGAGGGAAGAACGGAAGGAGGGAGGGAGAGGGAAGGAAAGAAAGACAGGAGGAGGGAGGCAGAGAAGGAGAGAAGTGTGAAAGGAGAGAAGGGAAGAAGGATGGAAGGAGAGAGAGAGAGAGAGAGAGAGAAGGAGGAAAGGAGATATTTCAATTATCCGACCACCTCGCGGCACAGGTAAGGAGGAATTTATGAGACGGGGAGTGTCTGACTGGAGAGATGGAGGAAACTGGAGGGAAGGTGGAGGGGTGGAGAGAAAGTGGAGGGGTGGAGAGAAGGTGGAGGGATGGAGAGATGCTGGAGGGATGGAGAGAAGGTGAAGGGATGGAGGGAAGATGGAGGAGTGGAGGGAAAATTTATTGGTGGAGGTAATACAGAAGAGTGTAGAGGAGTTGGAGGGATGTAAAGGTGGGATGGAGAGAAGGTGGAGGGCTGGAGAGAAGGTGGAGGGATGGAGCATGTGGAAGGATGGGGAGAAGGTTGAGGGATGGAGAGAAGGTGGAGAGGTGGAGGGAAGAGAAAGAGGGAGATAATTAAGGATGTTGAAGAAAGAGGAAAACAAAGATGAAGAGCAACAAGGAAGATCTGATTCGAAAGGCAAAAGAAAAGGAAGGAAAAGACGGAGAAGGCTGGCAAAAAAATCAATTATTCTCTATCTACCTCTCAATCTATTGCCTTAATCTTGTAAGAGGTGGCCACAAACAAATCGCCTCCATGTCGCCCTGTCCCCCGCCGTTTCACTGCCCTGCTCCCAGCTCACCCCCCCCTCTCTCATACCTCTCCACTCCATCCCTCCATCTCATCCTTGGCCTCCCCCTGCCTCTCCCCCCTCCACCTCACTCACATACACTCTCCTCGTCAGTCTCTCACTCTCCATCCTCTCCACATCCTCTGCACATAAATCCACAAGAATATAATCGACAAGGGAAATACAATTATATAATATCTAACTACATTTTAGGTCGAAAAATAGGGGGAGCGAGACAAAACAATGGTGATGAATGGAGGGTTGTGGTACTGCTATGCTGAGCTGGCGAAACGATGAATGGCAGAGGCTGGCCCATTCATGAGAGAGAGAGAGAGAGAGAGAGAGAGGGGGGGGTTCTTCATGGTTCAGTAAATTTGTGTGTTGTTTCTCTCTCATTTTGCTTCCTGTATTATTCTTTTTATTTTGTGTACATTTTTTTTCCTTTACCAATGCATGGTTAAATTAAATCACACACACACACACACACACACACACACACACACACACACACACACACACACACACACACACACACACACACACACACACACACGTATACATAAAACCATCTTTTATTCATTTGTCCTTCTTCCCTGTTCTTATCTTTTCCTCCTTCTGTATTTGTCATCCTGGTCTCTCTCTCTCTCTCTCTCTCTCTCTCTCTCTCTCTCTCTCTCTCTCTCTCTCTCTCTCTCTCTCTCTCTCTCTCTCTCTCACCCAGCCTTCCCTCTCCTATGAGCCTCTCTCCCACTCCCACGTATGTGCTTTAGGCTCACCTTGAACCATCCACTCAGGTGATAGGGCACGTTTAGCAGAAATCAAAGGTATCATAATCCAGCGGTGTTGGTTTGCTGGTGTGGGTGGTATTGGTGGTGTGGTTAGAATATTTGGTGTTGATAATAGATGGTGTTGGTATGTGGTGTATATGTGGTGTGTGGTCTGTAGTGTATATGGTATGTGGTGTGTGATGGGTGTGTGGTAGTAAGCTGCAAAAGGACGAAGATCTGCAAGCAAAAGGAGGCGAACTGTGGCTCTGGTATTATCTGGTGTTATGGTGTGGTGTTGCTAAAATATTCCTTTTGATGGTGTTGGTGTTGGTGTTAATTCCTCTTGTGCCCTGTGGTGTATTGAATGCCTGTTGGTGTTCATGTTAGTGGTGTGGTATTATGGTGTTATACTGTTACTGCTGGTATTTGTGCTGGTATTACTGTAGGGAGGGGGAGGCCAAGGATGAGATGGAGGGATGGAGTGGAGAGGTATATGAGAGAGGGGTGTGTGAGCTGGGAGCAGGGCAGTGAAATGGCTGGGGACAGGGCGACATGGAGGCGATTTGTTTGTGGCAACCCCTTACGGGATTAAGGATTCTGGCAATAGATAGATAGATAGACAAATTCTCGTACCATAGGAGGCTTCGTAACACTTTTAATATAGTGATTTATTCTGAATTTTACATCTTTTTTATCCTCTTGGTCTTTACTGAGGGGAAACTATTGACTTTAAAAATATTTAAATGATATGGAGGACAATATCAGGGTTTAATAGGCATAGTAAATCGCTTACTAAACAGTGCTACGGACCCTCCTATGTCATAAAAATTAGCCTGTGTACTGATCAGAGAGAGAGAGAGAGAGAGAGAGAGAGAGAGAGAGAGAGACAGACAGACAGACAGACAGACACACACACACACACACACACACACACACACACACACACACACACACACACACACACACACACACACACACACACACACACACACACACACACACACAGTCTTCTCAAGTGATTGTGTTAAATTTGTTTGTGTAAAGTTTGTGGCGTTGGTGTGTGGTGTATATGTGGTGTGTGGTATGAGTGTGGTGTGTGGAGGTGTGTGGTATGAGTGTGGTGTGTGGTGGTGAGTGGTGTTAGTTTGGTGTAGGATGCTGAAGGATGGTGAAAGGGTGTGATGTTGTTGTGTGGTGTTGTGAGTGGTTTGAGTGTGGTGTAGATGTGGTGTGTGGTGTTGATGTCTGGTGTAGATGTTATGTATAGTCCTGGTGTGAAAATGGTGTATATTATTGATGAATGGTATTGCTGAAGGGAGTGTGATGTGGTGTGTGGTGAGAAATGGCGTATTGTGATGGTGTTTGGTTCGGGTGTATATTATTGGTATGTGGTGTAAAAATGGTGTATGATTTGAGAATGTGGTGGTGTGTGGTGTAGGTGTGTGGTGGGTGTGGGAAGCGAGTGGTGTAAGTGTGGCGTCTTGGTTTGGTGTGGGAAGGTGGGGAGTGGCTGAGGTGGTGGCGGTGTGTACAGTCGCGTCCGCATGTACCACATGGGATGGCGTGTTGGGGGTAAATGTGGCACCAGTGTGTTTGTTTACATTTCAGAACCACAGGGGATGGCGTGTTGGGGGTAGATGTGGCACCAGTGTGTTTGTTTACATTTCAGTACCACGGGTGGCGTGTTGAGGTAGATGTGGCACCACTGTGTTTGTTGACACTTCACTTTTACTGAGAGAGAGGAGCTTCATTTTAAATCTAACGATGGTGCAACAATCTGAATAACTGAAATGGTAAACTAAATTATATGTAACGTCTTTGCCTGCAATCCATGCTTGCTGTGATGGCGCTGTAGTGGATGTACTGTGACAGGAGCTTGGATGTTCAGGGCTAAGTCTTGTTTTGTTCAAGTTTTAATGAGTTCCACTTAATAAGCTCCAACCACATCAAGGGGAGAGAGGGCATTTCAGCAGCTGTTGGCTCATATTTCAACACACGGAACATTTTCTCTATATTAAGGCATGCTTTGTTAAGAACTTGTCGGACATGCCTGACAGATGCCATTAATTTACTGTGAAGAGAAGATGGGCTCATTGCTGATTCATGATTAATCAGTTGTGTGTGTTATTCAGTAGGCCATTATTCAATGTTTACATTATCTGTTTAACTATCTGTTGCCCGACGCCCTAATCCCGCAAAGGGTGGCTGCAGACAAAACGCCTCCAAGTCGCTCTGCAACCCACCATTTGACTGCCCTCCCCCGAACTCACTCCCCCCTCCCTCATATACCTCGCAACTCCACCCTTCCACCTTATTCTCGGTCTCCCCCTCCCTCCACTTCATCTACATACACCTTCTTATTCTTCATTCTCTCCACGTGTCCAAACCACCTCAGTGTATTTCTCACATTATGCTGTTGCAAATTATCAAGAGCCTCTCTCTCTCTCTCTCTCTCTCTCTCTCTCTCACACACAACTCACACACACACACACACACACACACACACACACACACACACACACACACACACACACACACACACACACACACACACACACACACACACACGAGCATGAAGGAGCAAATGAAACTCAGCCTTCAGCACCCATTTCCCACCCTACTCCACAAACACCTACCACAACTCTATCACATACGCACGGGTTATGGGCAGTGACGTTATACATGTTTAATATACCAATCATATACCCTCTGTAGCACTATTCTATGATACGAAGCTTATCATGATCAAGACAATTATAATAAGGTGTCTGCAGGTTACTAGACATGCAGTACAGTATAAGCAAATGTACAGGTGCCACATCAGCCTTCAAAGCACTACACCCCCATTTAGAACTGAACGTGGTAGAATAATTGTGGTGTAGTGTGGTGTGTTAGTGTGTGATGTATGTGTGGTGTGTTGTGCTGGTGTGTGATGCATGTGTGGTGTGTTGTGCTAGTGTGTGATGCATGTGTGGTGTGTTGTGCTAGTGTGTGATGTAAGTGTGGTGTGTTGTGCTAGTGTGTGATGTAAGTGTGGTGTGTTGTGCTAGTGTATGATGTAAGTGTGGTGTGTTGTGCTAGTGTGTGATGAAAGTGTGGTGTGTTGTGCTAGTGTGTGATGCAAGTGTGGTGTGTTGTGCTAGTGTGTGATGCAAGTGTGGTGTGTTGTGCTAGTGTGTGATGCAAGTGTGGTGTGTTGTGCTAGTGTATGATGTAAGTGTGGTGTGTTGTGCTAGTGTGTGATGTAAGTGTGGTGTGTTGTGCTAGTGTGTAATGCAAGTGTGGTGTGTTGTATTTGTGGTTGGTGTTGTGTAAGGTAAGTGGTGTTAATGTATCGGGGAATGGTATGAGTGTGTAGTGGTTGCTGGTGTGGAGTGTGTAAGTGATATGTGGTATAGCTATATGTTGATGTGCAGAGTGGTATTAATGAAGCACCGAAGATGTGATGTGTGGTATGTTGATGTAGTGACGGGTAAATGTAATGTGAAAGTGTGGTGAGTAGTGTAATTATGGGTGTGTGGTTTTAGTATGGTGCTATTGTGCTCGTGGTAGTGTGGGTGGTGTAACTGGTGCTGGTGTAGTGGTATCATTCTTACTTTAACACTGACTTCATTCTTTCATTCACTTACTGTAGCATTGACTTCACTGACAATGAGATCAACGCGTTTTGCAGCATCGGCCTTACTGAGTCTCAGATCACAACTCACTGCAGCATAGCCTTACTGAGTGCCTGACCATTACATAGGACCACTGCATCACATACTTCACTGAGCACCGAATCACTAGTCAAGGCAGAATTGATCCTCCTTGAGTCCCAGTTGCTTACTGTGGCATCGACTTCACTGTGCACCAGATCGCAACTCGCAGCAGCATTAACTTCACTGTTTCATCACTACTTCCTGCAGCACTAACTTCACTGAGGCCCAAATGTCCACGAAGGCCCACTGCCACATTGAAGTTACTCTGGACCAAATCACTACTTACTGCAGCATTGGATTCACTGAGTATTAGATCAGTACTTACTGCAGCATTGAATTTACTGGACTTCAAAGCACTACTTACTGCAGCATTGAATTTACTGGGCTTCAGAGCACTACTTACTGCAGCATTGAATTCACTGAGTTTCAGATCACTACTTATTGCAGCATCGAATTCACTGAGTTTTAGATCACTACTTACTGCATCCTTCACATCACTTATCGCCAAGTCGCCCTGACACTTAGAACATAATGACTCACACTGTTGAGGGCAGGACTGTAGTAATAATAGTAGCGGTAGTGGAAGTGGGAGCAGTAATAGCAGATGTAAAAGTAGTGGTGTTGGATGGCACACACACGACTCTCTCTGATGGTGGTGTGGCAGGCATCGGGTCACCTACGCACACTTAAACACACTGCCCCACTTACACACACCTAAACACACTGCCCCACGTACACTGTGTCAAGCAAGTAGGCATACAACCACTGCAGATCTTTACATATTAACATCTTCAATTCGCTTATGTATTTCTGGTTAGATTCTTCGTATTGGTGAGTGATTTTATTATGCCTAGAAGAATCTTTTGACGTAGATGAGCTTGATACAGCCAATATTAACCCCCACAGCACGACGGCCCTACACCAAGGCGAGTAAAATTGTCTGGGAGTATTGAGAATGTAAGAACACATCACAGAGTTATATGGGTTAACCTACACCACGACAATCCCTTTTCTGGCTGGCTCTCTAATGCAAGAGTTAACCGTTACTCCCAGTCCTTCATTTATGCAACAGGTCAACTCTGGAACTGTCTCCCTCTGTCTGTATTTCCTACTTCCTATGATCTCCAGTCTTTCAAACGCAGTGTGTCCAGGCATCTCGAAATGAACGGATCTTGAATTTGGCTCTCTATTGTATTTTTTTTTTTTTTTTTTTTTTTTGAAGGAACTGTTTTGCGGGCTCAGCCTTTGGTTCCTTCTTCCTCGCATAAAAAAAAAAAAAGTTTCTTCACCAGTATCTCTGCTACGCCTCTTAGAAAATACCTAAAAGATACATAGCTCCTTACCTACATCTTTGTTTGCCTCACTTACTTTTTAAAACAAATAGGAATCCATGACAAGCACTCTCCAAGGCTTCTTCTGACTCTGAATCAGGCATCCCGTTCATTACCACACCCACGCATCCCAGAAACCTCCATACAAGCCTTCAGGAGTGTGACAATTTCCCTTCACACCCTCAAGTGCTCAGATAAACAGGCATCCAGGACCTTAGCTTGACATCTTAATCTACAGCACCGTATCACACCCACAGCGACAGTCCTTAGAAAATCGCTTACGTTGGTAGAGAAGTCCATAATACGTCACTCCTTCACGCACCCCAAGAGAACGACACAATTATTATCACCCCTGCATTTAACCACACCTCCAAACCTCCAAACCCCCAGTACGTGATAAGGAGTCTACAGCTCTATCTTCACTCCCTCACGCACTAAATAGCCGCTGGAGATGAGTTAAGGAGCAATAGCACAATTGTCACACGTCCACTTACACCCACTTCTCTCAGCAAACTCTACGGGATTTGTTTGCCAATGTTCATATGAAGCCCCCTGGACCGAGTGCCCACACCCGCCCGCGAAGAAGGCGCAGGCCACACTGATCTCCTTGCTCACCTGTTGCCCCGACAACTCCGCTCACACACACACACACACACACACACACACACACACCTTTTACCGTAGCACTCATATTCATTCTCTCTCTCAAGCAAATGCCTCTACTTTACTCACTTTTACGCACATACAGACTTGGATTTAACTACACACACACACACACACACACACACACACACACACACACACACACACACACACACACACACACACACACATTTTTTATCACTTTTCGTCTCTTAAAAATCCCACGACAAAAAAAAAAAAAATCCAAAAATCAACAAACCCATTAATTTAACCCACGACATTTTTTAACCTCAGACTCCAGTTGGTGGAAGGAAAATTTAATCTGCATTTTTTTGGCGTATGGGTAAGAAACAGCCACCGAAATTAACGCCCCGTCAAATTTGGGTAAGGACGTGCGGGTGAGGACGAGGGACTGAGGTTGGCTGGGCACTCTTGGCGCTCAGTCACCCCCCAGCCTTCGTAAGGGGAGGATTTGCGTCGCTTATGGGGTCGCATTGAGTGGCATGGGAGGCTTCGTAAACTATCTTCTTTAGCGATTTATTGTCATCACACCTCAATAATCCACTTCTATGATACTATTGCAAAAAGCGTTGTTATTGAAAAGATACATTCAACATGCAAGAGGCTCTAAGGGGCACGATAGAAAGTATATTGCTAAGGAAGGAGCACAACATATTCTCCAATGCCAGATACTGTACACTAAGGCTATTTCAGCGATATTCTGTTTAGCATAGAAGACACAGTACTTAGAGAGAGAGAGAGAAAGAGAGAGAGAGAGAGAGAGTGTTCGCTTAAACATGGACATAATTTGCATCAGTAACACAAGAGAGGCTGTTGACGTGTAATATACAAAATAAATCGCTAAGGATAAAGTGTTACGGACCCTCCAAAGTCACATACCATACGACCCTGAGCTTCCCAGGCTTACGATCATTTCTCCATCGTAACTAAGATTGGTAGGGACGTGGGAGTGGGTGGAGAGGGGCAGTATTTCCCACCCTCCTTTCCTTGTTCAGCATACAGTGAAAATCTTTTAGTTTTTCACCTTAACTTGGCCCTGAATATGATCCTTTTGCAGAATCTTTCACGTACCCGGTAACTCGGTGGCAGAAAAAGAGTGTTACGGCTCTACACCCTTTCCATAGCACTTCTTCGTGACTAGCATGGTATTTAAGTGTTAAATCTACAGTTACAACTCAGCATTCAAGAAGGAGAGATGGCAGTTTAAGCCAAGTTAGAGTAAGTAGAGTATAATTAAGACAGAAAATTGATCGTAAGTTTATTTTTGATCTTCCATCTTCAAATATTGATGATAAAAGAATGTAGTTGTTTTGTTTCCTTTCCAGCCTAGTCGATGACCAGATGTGATTGGGGTATAAATTTGACTAGTAACCAAGGAGACTCGTTCGAATCTCATGCAGCCACAGCTTAGTATTCAAGTCGTGAGAGTGGATCAGTCCCGTCGATGAGAAAAAAATAAATATAAAACAAAGCATAGAAGGCTGCCATGATGAGCTTCCCTGATTCTTGCGCAGTCAGAGGCAGATGTTAGCCTACTGTTCCATCGGATCTACTCACTTAGGGCATGCCACTTGCCTCCCTGAAGCATTTTATCATAGAGAATCATATCTGGGCTGGGAAACATACGAAGAATTATATATAGACAGAGAAACATACCAAGTTCCGTATTCTCGTAGGTCAAGGAGGCTCCCTAACATCTAAGATATTTATTTTGCTTATTACATGTGAGTGAGGTGGAGAAGGAGGGGAGGGGGAGGCCAAGGATGAGATGGAGGGATGGAGTGGAGAGGTATATGAGAGAAGGGGGTGTGAGCTGGGAGCACGGCAGTGAAATGGCGGGGGACAGGGCGACATGGAGGCGTGTTTTTTGTGGCCACCCCTTACGGGATTAAGGCGTCTGGCAATAGATAGATAGATAGATAGATAGACACCTTACTGTCCTCTTCTGTCACTTAAATCATTCAAATATCTCCAGGCTCTTCATAGATAACGTGCGAAAGGATATTAACCAGCCGACTCCAAAAATAAATCGCTAAGGAAAAGGTGCTACAGACTTCCCTTTTCCCTTACTTCCTTGTTTTCTTTCTTCTTTCCTTGTTCTTCTTTCTTTCTTCTTTCCTCATTCCTTTCTTCCTTCCTTGTTTCTTTCTTCTTCTTTCCTCCTTCCTTTCTTCCTTCCTTGTTTGTTTCTTCTTTCCTTCTTCCTTCCTTCATTCCTTGTTTTTCTTTCTTTCTTTTCATCCTTCCCTCCTTCCTTCCTTCCGTCCTTCCTTGTTTTTCTTCCTTCCCTCCCTCCCTTCCTTCTTCTTTCCTCCCTTCCTTCCTTCCCTCTTTCGTTCATGCATTCCTTCCTTCCTTTCTTCCTTCCTCCCTTTTTTCCTTCCTTCCTTTGTTTTCTTTCTTTCTTCCTTCCTTCCTTCAGGAGCCAGTATTTTTCTTTTATCAATCCATTCCATCCTTCGACAAGCAATTTTATTTATATTACGAAGGGACTCGCACTGAAGGGGTTTGTAGCGGTTTATATTAACAGTACTTTTCCTCTCTCTCTCTCTCTCTGTCTCTCTCTCTCTGTCTCTGTCTCTGTCTGTCTGTCTGTCTGTCTCTCTCTCTCTCTCTCTCTCTCTCTCTCTCTCTCTCTCTCTCTCTCTCATCCACCCACCCCCTCCTTATGGGCAAGAAAAACGCCAGCTACTCAAGGCTCAGTATGGAGGCCCCTTACTTGGTGGATCCCTTGGTGTTTTGGTCAGGGCATGGAGGTCGACTCACTGCTGAAGGGAGGAGGAGGAGGCACTGGAAGGAAGGGCTGGAGTCTCTCGAAGGGGGGGTTTCTTCCTTTGTCGTGGAGGAGGAGGAGGAACAGGGAGAGAGAGAGGAAGAAAGAGGGGTAAAGCAGAAGGAAGAGAAGGAGAAAGAGGAGAATTAGACAGATCCCTTTGAGTTTTCGTCAGGTCCTGCCATCTTAACACCCTATTAAAGAAAGGAGGAGGCGGTAGTGGAAGAAAGGATTGGATTCTGTTGAGAGGGAGTTTGATCCTAGCCAAGGCAGATGATGAAGTACGCGACTGAGATGGACCAGGTAAAATGATGATGATGATGATGATGGCGGTTATGGTGGTGATGATGGTGATAATGATGATGGCGATGATAATGATGATGGAAATAGTGTTGGTGAAGATAATGATGATGATCGAAGAGTGGTGATGATGCTGGTGATGATGATGATGATGATGAAGGCATAAACTGGTCATCATCCTTTAGGCTCATTTTCCCTTCATTACTGCCATTTCTAGACCCTTATTGACATTGCTTAGGAGTGACTTTTGAACTAGGCAGCTTAGAAATTATCTCCAGTAATTCCTTCACTACGTCAGGGCTATTTCTTTAAGCTGTACAATTACGCTAGAATTTAACAAGGACAATGGCCAAGCTATGGAAGGGTTTTAGTTAGAAATAAGTGGAACATGCGTCCTCGGGGTGAGCGGGTTATTTCTGGTCTCACAAGATGGCGTGGAGGGGTAGCGAGTGACTTAGGGTGGTTTGGTGTGGCGTGGAGTGGTGGTGGTGTGAGTGGAATGTAGTGGTGGTGACGCGAGTGGAGTGGTGGTGGTGTGATGTGAGAGGTGTGGTGGTGGTGTGATGTGAGTGGTGTGGTGGTGGTGTGATGTGAGTGGTGTGGTGGTGGTGTGATGTGAGTGGTGTGGTGGTGGTGTGATGTGAGTGGTGTGGTGGTTGTGTGATGTGAGTGGTGTGGTGGTGGTGTGATGTGAGTGGTGTGGTGGTGGTGTGATGTGAGTGGTGTGGTGGTGGTGTGATGTGAGTGGTGTGGTGGTGGTGTGATGTGAGTGGTGTGGTGGTGGTGTGATGTGAGTGGTGTGGTGGTGGTGTGAGGTGGCTGGCAGTGGTGTGATGAGTGGAGTGGTGGATCAGTGTTGTAACTTAACAGTACACTGAGACGCCAGCACAAACAACCAAGATAGAGTCATACCCATACAAACATCTCTACTACACCTCCAAGTTTTACCTCACTGCTAGAGCAACCTTTTAGAGCATTGAGCCCCACTTGGGTCTGTTTTTCTGGCCACTGACAAGCAGCTCTATTCATCTACAGAAAACACTTGTCCTTTAAAGTGTTTACGCTAATATTTACAACCCAAGTAGAGGGAAGTGTCAGGTGAAATACATTGAGGTGGTTTGGCCATGTGGAGAGGATGGAGAGAGACCAACGAGGAGAGTGTATGTGAGTGATGTGAAAGGGTGGGGGAGGGAGGGGGAGACCGAGGATGAGATGGACGAATGGAGTAGAGAGACATACGAGAGAGGGGGGTGTAAGTTAGGGGGAGGGCAGCGAAACGGTAGGGGAAAGGGCGACATGGAGGTGATTTGTTTGTGGTCACCTCTTACGGGATTAAGGCTTCTGGCTATAGATAGATATATAGACAGATAGATAAATAGATAAATAGACAGACAGGTAGATAGACATAAATAGATAGATAGCTAGATGGTGACTGCTGCCAGCCAGTGTGACAGGGTGGGGAATATTTTAAGTGACATAGAGGACTTTGTCACACTTCTTCCTAGGTGATATACTTTGCACATTAAACCATCATATTCCCCTCTAAGTAATTCTTTTTAAAATGGAAATAATTTGCACACACATCAAAGAAGATACTGAAGTGCTGAGCACAGAATTTAATACTGTGG
>NC_136963.1:132500-137500 GCF_032717465.1 Coenobita brevimanus | reverse complement strand
ACCCACTTCGACTCACCTTTATCCACCTAAACCCGCCCACTCTTACCAACACCCACTCACACCCACTAACACCCACCTACACCCAGTTACACCCCCTTGCACCCACGTATAGTCAAGTACACCTTTCCTTATCGCTATTCCCACCTACCTCCACTTCCACTCCCACTATCGTCTTCTTTTTCATCATCTACTTTCAACTACTCCTACTTTCTACCTGTATTTCTATTTACTGCCACTTATATCTACCCACGTTCATCTACACCCACCTACACCCACGTACACCCACTCTCAGCTATCTATTCCCACCTACACCCACGTATACCCATCCACAGCTTGACTACCCACCTATATCCTGTTCTTTCTCATCCATCGCATCTTTCATACTCACCCATCCACATCCACCCACACCCATCTGCCCACCTACACTCACACCCGCTCACACCCACAGCCACACCCACCCACACATCCACACCCACCCACACCAACACCCACTCACACCCACCTGCCCACCTACACCCACACCCATTTACACCCACACCCACTCACACCCACCTGCCCACCTACACCCACACCCACTCACACCCACTTGCCCACCTACACCCACACCCACTCACACCCACCTGCCCACCTACACCCACACCCACTCACACCCACCCGCCCACCTACACCCACACCCACTCACATCCACTTGCCCACCTACACCCACACCCACTCACACCCACCTGCCCACCTACACCCACACCCACACCCACAAACCCACATCTACACCCTCACCCACAAACCCACATCCACACCCACACCCACAAACCCACATCCACACCCACACCCACAAACCCACACCCACAAACCCACACCCACACCTACACCGACAAACCCACACCCACACCCACATTCACACTCACACCCACACACCCACACCCACACACCCGCACCCACACCCGCACACGGCCACACCCACACCCACACGCACACCCACTTCCACACCCACACTCACTCTCACCCACCCACCCACACCCACTCACACCCACACCCACATCCACATCCACACCCACACCTACATCCACACCCACACCCACATCCACACCCACACCCATATTTCCATTTAACCACGAGTGCATTCTCACTCACTTCCTCCAGTGATTTGCACCTTCTCACTAACTCCCGGCCTTTCTCCTCCTCAGTCTCCTCTCTCTCTCTCTCTCTCTCTCTCTCTCTCTCTCTCTCTCTCTCTCTCTCTCTCTCACACACACACACACACACACACACACACACACACACACACACACACACACACACACACACACACACACACACACACACACACACACACATTCCTCCCTTTCCTTTACCTCACACTTTCCTTTTAGCAATTCTACGGTTCCTTTCTTACTCTCAGCTCTTCTTTCCATCCTTCTTACCTTCCTTTTCTCACCCATCCATCCTTCCTTCCTTCCTTCCTCCCATCCATCCATCCATCCATCCATCCATCCATCCATCCATCCATCCATTTTCCTATTCATCCATTCTATCAACCCTCCATCTTCCCATCCATTTCTCTATTCCTCCATCTATCACACACATTCCTCCCTCCCTCCCTCCCTTCATCCGTCCATCCATTCACCCATCCCTCCATCCCTCCATTCTTTCCCTCCTTCACACATTCATTCTTTTAATTCTTCCATTTCTTCCTCCCACCCTTCCACCCCACCAAACACCCATCGATAGCACCTCTCTCTCCACCCATACCCTACGCCCACCCACCTATAAATAACCCTTACCCTTCACACACCCACATATTAATCCATCGACTCCAGGTGATGTATATTTATGTGTATTTTATTAGAGGGGAAAAAGGCATCTCATATTGAAAGAGTTTGTTGAGTCTGTCCTTTCGTCGTGATTTATATACAGTGAGTGTTGTGTGTGTGTGTGTGTGTGTGTGTGTGTGTGTGTGTGTGTGTGTGTAGTACTCTTCTTAATGATGTTATGGATATGGAGAGTGCTCAGCGTTCATGTACTTTGTTATGACTATTTGTGGCCACCTCTCATCCACAACTACCCCCATCCTAACCCATCTCCACACCGACTTACAGCTTCCCATTTCCACACCCACCCACCCTGAACCCCACACCCAGTCCCCACTTATAGCTTCCCACACCCACACAAACCCACCCACACTCTAACAAACCTCGCAACCCATCACCATCTACCCCCACCCACTTTCAGCTTGCCGCACCCCCAAGAATCCACCTTCATCCCTCCCAATTCCTCCATTCACACCCCCAACCATTCCCACATCCACACCTCCCAGCCATTCCCACATCTACACCTCCCAGCCATTCCCACACCCACACCCCACCCTTCTACACACCCACACCTCCACCCACACCCCCCCTCCCCACCTTCACACACCCCATCCACATCTCCCACCCATCCCTCCACCCACACCTTCTCCCCCACCTCCACCCACACCCACAACGCCCCCCACCCCACCCAGGCCTTGAAGGTGTTGATTCACAGGGTGTATTGGGCCACCTGTCACAGGAGACGTCAGTGTTTCATAGCCAGGGGTAAAAAAAGAAAAGAAAAGGAAGAAGCAGACTCCCCCCTCTCAACCCCTCAGGACAGGTGCTCGTAGGCGTAGGAGGCTCCCTGACACGTAGAGGCCGGATTCTAGGCGGGTTTGTATATTTCGTAATGTCTGTACGTAAGTGATTTATTTTGCACTATACTGTCTGTCTATCTATCTGTCTATATCCAGACGCCTTAATCCCGTAAGGGGTGGCCACAAACACATTATCGCCTCCATGTCGCCCTGTCCCCTGCCGGTTCACTGCCCTCCCCCCAGCTCACATCCCCCTCTCTTATATACCTCTCCACTCCATCCCTCCATCCCATCCTCGGTCTCCCCCTCCTTCTCCCCCCCTCCACCTCACTCACACACACTCTTCTCGTTAGTTTCTCTCTCTACTCATCAGTAGTTTCGTGAATGTTGTTGATGCAAATTATGTTCGAACTAAAACTGATACACACACACACACACACACACACACACACACACACACACACACACACACACACACACACACACACTTTCAATTCATACAGTTTGGAATGATAGAATTGAAAGTAGGAACGTGTGTGTGTGTGTGTGTGTGTGTGTGTGAGAGAGAGAGAGAGAGAGAGAGAGAGAGAGAGAGCAAATTCAAGGCTGTAAATCCTGTAATATAAATGGCTTTGAGATTCTGTAATACGTAGCTCTGTGTTACGTTAATATCTTCCTACAACTCTGCATTCTTGGTGGAGAGGTTACGGTATCTGGTTATGTTAAAGTGTAGATCTCGAGAATGGGCTTCATATCCTGTGTGCAGAGTTATTGAAGGAGGAGGAGGAGGAGGAGGGAGAAGAAGAAGAATAAGAAGAAGAAGGAGGAGGAGGAGGAGGAGGGAGAAGAAGAAGAAGAAGAAGGAGGAGGATTACACAGGATTACACAGGAAAGCAAACAGCAACAGACCTTATGGTCCTTTCGAGGCTGCTTGTTAGAGAAAACTATGACTACAAGATCTAACTCTACATGTTGAAGGATAAGGATAGGAAAGCAAGAAGGCTCCCCCCACCACCAAACCCTCCAGGAAAAAGTGAGAAAAACCACCATGCAGCATGGAAAAACTGACATGGAAATTTTATAGGAAACACTGGAAAGGAAAAGTCACATTCTATAATACTTTATCTATAAGCTACCCGATAGAGTAACCTGAAAGAGAAAGTAAACAAATAAAATAATAGTTACGGCATGACATTATAAACCAGTTACATTGAGTTAATGGGAAGTCTGTGGACATAACGTGGAAGCTACACACTGCACAGTGTGGATGTTTAGGGGTGGTGCAGCAGCCTTGCCTGGCGCTTTTAAGGTAGGCAGCAGTCAATCAGGCCCTAGCTCCGTTTGCTCCACTGAGACAAGGAACTCTCCCATGTGGGACAAGTACACAAGTTTCATCCTGAAGCAGTGACCCCTGGTACATTAAAAAATCCCGATGGTGGTCACTTGACTAACAGGGACCCTCAGTGATCCACAGCCCATCACAGGTCGAAAGTAAGAGTAGCGACCGTTAACTCAGGGTTATCTGTGCAGCTCCTAATCTGTGCTTATATTGCTTTCTTTGCGCTGGGGAGACTGAAAAGTATATAGGACGGGTGTCTTAGATAAAAGGGGACTGCACAGTGCACAGTGTGGATGTGCAATGCACAGAGTGGATGTTTAGGGGTGGTGCGGCAACCTTCCCTGGCGCTTTTTAGGTAGGCAGCAGTCAATCAGGCAATAGCTCCGTTCACTCCACTGAGACAAGGAACTCTCCCATGTGGGACAGTACACAAGTTTCATCCTGAAGCAGTGACCCCTGGTACATTAAAAAATCCCGATGGTGGTCACTTGACTAACAGGGACCCTCAGTGATCCACAGCCCATCACAGGTCGAAAGTAAGAGTAGTGACCGTTAACTCAGGGTTATCTGTGCAGATCCTAATCTGTGCTTATATTGCTTTGTTTGCACCGAATAAATTGAAAATGTATAATATCGTGACGCAACACTATGTACGGGTACATTGTTTACGGGGTGTCTTGTAGACTAAGGGGGCATGAACTTACATGTACCGTAGCTATAAAAGCAAGTTATTCGGACAGAAAAAGAGTCAGCTGAGGATATTCGTGCAAATACTTGTCTAATTTGTTTTTGAATGTCTCAATTGAGATACTGTTCACGGTATCTGAGGGTAATCTGTTCCAGATATTTACAACTCTGTTAAAGAAGAAGTATTTTGCTTCGTGGGATTGGAATCGTTTTCCCATGATTTTGCAGCCATTACTTCTGGTTTGACTCGACCGGTCTATATCAAAATATTTATTCATGTCTAAGTTGTCATATCCCTTCATGATTTTGAAAACTTCAATAAGGTCCCCTCTTAACCTGCGCTTCGTTAGGCTAAATAATTTAAGTTCT
>NC_136963.1:125000-130000 GCF_032717465.1 Coenobita brevimanus | reverse complement strand
TCTCTCTCTTTAACATTCATTCATCCCACCACCCCTTCACTCACTCTCACATACTGTTATTTTCCACTCCTCACTCCCCACTATCCCACATCCCTCTTCTCTCTCTCTCTCTCACACACACACACACACACACACACACACACACACACACACACACACACACACACACACACACACACACACACACGTGGATGAAAACTAGATTGTTGCGTGTCTTTATTTTAGGGAAAGAATGAACTATTAAAGATATTGATAATCCGCCTTAAGGCTACTTTATGCAACCTGTAGTTATTAATCTAAAGACTTACTATTATTATTATTATTATTATTATTAGTACCTCTTCTTCTCCTCCTCCTCCTCCTCTCTTATCTTCTTTTCTTTTTCTTCTTCTTATCATCATCATCATCATCATCCTTCTCATCTTCTTATCCTTCTCCTATCTACCTACCAACCTACCTACCTAACCTACCACTCACCCCTCACACCAACCCCCACCCCACCACACATCACCCTTCACCTCTCCTCTCCCCCCCCCCTTCTACCCATACACCAAGACCCTTCACCCTCTTCTACGCTCCCTAACACCTCTTCCATAGCGATTTAATTTTGAATACGGCTGGTTAATATCAATTTGCATGTGATGTATGCAGAATATGGCGATGTTCGAAGGATTTATATAACAAATATTAGGATAGTAAAGTGTAACAGTCAAACTAAATCGCTTAGGAAAAGGTGTTAGGAAGATTACGGATCCTAGTCATATCACATTCCGTCCTTGCTCCCCCTCCTTATGTTTCCCCCCCTTCTCCCCACCCCCACAGCTTCCCACACCCCCACCCTCTCGTCTCACCCCTCTCTGCTCTACCCTCGCCTCTCCTCCTAACACACACACACACACACACACACACACACACACACACACACACACACACACACACACACACACACACACACACACACACACACACACACGCAACAAATGCAACTCATTCACACCATAATCGTATTTTGCCATCTGGAGGGCGTGCCTCCTTTCCCTGTCGTGAGCAGAATTTCGGGATTTTATTTGAGAGAGAGAGAGAGAGAGAGAGAGAGAGAGAGAGAGAGAGGAGATGGAATGGGATGGAGAGGTATGAGTGAAGCAGGGTGAGCTGGAGAAAGGGCAGCTTGTTGGCAAAGGACAGAGTGACGTGGAGGCGATTTGTTTGTGGCTACCCCT
The DNA here is from genome assembly GCF_032717465.1 of Coenobita brevimanus. Lineage (NCBI taxonomy): Eukaryota > Metazoa > Arthropoda > Malacostraca > Decapoda > Coenobitidae > Coenobita > Coenobita brevimanus. The sequence goes on along the minus strand of NC_136963.1, from coordinate 128,780 downwards.
TCCGGAATTAAGTCATCAGAGTATCGACGTAGACAGAAATCCTCACAGTCAATTGTTAATACGTAAGAAATAGATATGAAATGCTATATTGCTTGAGTTCAGTAGAGATAATTTTATATTGTGTGTGTGTGTGTGTGTGTGTGTGTGTGTGTGTGTGAAAGGGATACAGCAGAGGAGGGAGAATGATGGTGTGAGTGTGTGTGTGTGTGTGTGTGTGTGTGTGTGTGTGTGTGTGTGTGTGTGTGTGTGTGTGTGTGAAAGAAAGGATGAAAGGGATACAGCAGAGGAGGGAGAATGATGGTGTGTGTGTGTGTGTGTGTGTGTGTGTGTGTGTGTGTGTGTGTGTGTGTGTACCACCAATTACTTTTTCATACATTTAAAGGAGAGATCTGTGAAACTGAATTAGGTAGAATGAGTCTCCTTTTAACTCTGTATGTTAATGTCCTTCCTTTATTACTTTCACTGTCAGCTCGTTTATTTATTTATTTAGGCGACTTTATTGAGCTTAAGGGATACCTGTAGTAGCAAGAGAGTTCACTTATTTACTTATATAAATACACTTAAGTAATCAGGATAATATCAAGAGGTTTGGTTCTGCTGAGAGACTTTGTACCCAGCGATAGGGTTAAAGTGCTGTTATAAGTGTTTTGAGTAGAGGTGTTTTGGTAGGGGAATCGTCTAGGTAGGTAGACACACACACACACACACACACACACACACACACACACACACACACACACACACACACACACACACACACACACACACACACACACACACACCATCATTCTCCCTCCTCTTCTGTATCCCTTTCATCCTCTCTTTCACACGCACTCAGGTCATTCCCTTGGCTGATCCTCGACCCTTTCACCAAGTTTGGTTACAATCGGATAAACACTGCTCAAAATACAAGTGCAATAAGACTATAGTTCTTTCACCTTAACTTGGCCCAGTTTTCATCTTTCAGCTTATTTCATGCAGCTTAGGGGTAGAAAAAGACAATACTACGGCACTGCATCATTTCCATTGCACTTCTTCGTGACTAGCATCATATTCTGGTGCCAGTGTATTCTTACAACTCAGCATTTATGATAGAGAGTAAACTTAAGCCAAGTTATTGTGAAAGAGGTAAAGATTCCTTAGTTACATTGAAGAGTTATATCCCGTTGTCAGTGGCAGTGTCTATCTATCTGTCTATCTATTGCCAGACGCCTTAATCCCGTAAGGGGTGGCCACAAACAAATCGCCTCCATGTCGCCCTTTCCCCCGCCATTTCACTGCCCTGCTCCCAGCTCACACCCCCCTCTCTCATATACCTCTCCACCCCATCCCTCCATCTCATCCTTGGCCTCCCCCTCCCTTTTCCCCCCTCCACCTCACTCACATACACTCCTCGTCAGTCTCTCACTCTCCATCCTCTCCGCATGGCCAAACCACCTCAGTGTGTTTCTCCTAACGCTTGCTATCACATCCACATCGAACAGCGGCAGTGTAAGATGTTCAAATGTGTATCAGTATCTGAAAGAGTTATCGGAGTGAAGAGGTGATAGCAACACGTGTAGTTAGATGGAAAGCTAAAGGTACACAGGAAAAGGGAGAGAGAGAGAGAGAGAGAGAGTTGTAGAAAGAAAAATAGAGATGATAAGAGAGAAAAGTAAAGAGAAGAGGAGAGAGAGAGAGAGAGAGGGGGGGGGAGGGAGGAACGGACGGAAGGAGGGAGAGAAGGACGGACGGAGACAGAGAGAGAGAGAGTCCAAACACGTGTCTGATGTAATCCTGAAGAACAGGGGGATTGGCGGATTAAGTCGTCAGGAATATCAAACCTCATCGAATTAACCTCCATTTGATACCGGCTTGGGGCAGGGCTGGATCGTGGATTACATTAAGAATTAAGGCGATTACATTAAGAATTAAGAAATCACCTTGAAGTGTTCAGTAGGTGAGAGGTAAGGGCGATTATGCGAAATGGTGTGTGTTTGTGTGTGGTGGAATTATCATGATCAGGTATGGCTGGTATTATACTGTGTAATTCGCTTCTCTCTCTCTCTCTCTCTCTCTCTCTCTCTCTCTCTCTCTCACACACACACACACACACACACACATACAGCCAAAAACGTCCATGCTTTACAAGAAACAGTAAAAACACTTTCCATTATACACAGTGATGTAAACATGTCCTAAGCCTTGCAGTCTCTCTCTCTCTCTCTCTCTCTCTCTCTCTTTCTCTCTCTCTCTCATCCAAGGGGAGTCTGAAGAAGAATAGAAGCCTCTATCCTCTTACCTCCCTTTTTTCCATAATGTATTCAAGTTCCACCTGTCGAGGAACTGAATTCATGTTGATAGGATGAATAAGAGGACTGAATACCCTCTTAGAAGTTTATACAGGAGAGAGGGACGCCTTCACGTGGTGGCACTGATATAACTGGTCGGCTTCACTGCCTGGGTATACAAGCGTCCCTCAACTCCCTCCCTGTCCCCCAAAAGGAAGATGGTGGACTACAGGAGAGGGATAGCCTCAGCCTGCAGTCTACCGGGGTGACATGCAGATGAAACTACAGTAGATTTATATTTCTCTCTCTGCTGTGTTGGTGTCATAGTCCCTTTGGCGTGGTGGAGAGGGACGCCTTCACGAGGTGGCACTGCTTTAAACAAGTAACAAGAGCTGCAGTAGTAGTAGTAGTAGTAATAGTAGTAGTAGTAGTTGTAATACTGTAGTAGTAGTAGTAGTAATTCATTCATTGATTCATCATCCAATCCAGTTTTGTCCCATGTGGAGAGTAGGAGCCCGGGGCTAGGCAAGTTGGTCCTGACATTTAAGATGAGAGTGACCAGTCTTACTCATCCCTGAGTGGCATTACGTGAGCAATAAACCCCAACCATCCCTTGGATATAAACCTGCACCGGCTCAATCCGATTGGAGTGCCGTAATTACTCACTAAACCACCAGGCGCCATAATTTGGCTATATGGTTACCACCCAGCGTAGTAAATGGTTTCCTGGTGTACAGGAAACCGTTTGCATTGTCACTCAGTGTAGAGTCACTTGTAGACAGAAGGAGGAGAAAAGAGTGAAGGAAAGAATGACAGAGAAGGAAGGAAGGAAGAGAGGAAAGGGCAGGCACTCCAAGAGCAGCACTACATCGAGTGAGTGAATGGTGAGCACCCTCACCTACCACTAAAAATACTAATACTAGTAACTAGAATGGCACTCAGTAGAGCGCATACCTCCGCCAACTCACTATCTCGCAATGTTAAAGAAAGTGAAAAAAAAAAAAAAAAAAATCCCACACCCGCACCTTTAAACGGATCCGCACCAAAATTCATTGGAGTGTATTCTGGGCCAAGGCCCATTCTTCTACCAGGTTTCGTGGCGTCCAGTAGTTTTTGTGTAATCTGCTCACAAACCAAATAGCCAACAAACAAACGGACAGAGGTGAAAACATAACCTCCTTGGCGGAGGTAATAATAATAATAGTAGTAGTAGTAGTAGTAGTAATAATAATAATAATAATAATAATAATAATAACAACGACATAGCCCCTTTGTACAATCAGAGTCAAATGTTCACCTACCATTCCACTGCGTCTGCTTCACACTTAGGGCATGTCCGTCACTTTCCTCCCTTACGTATCATATCAGAGAGACTCATCTATGGGCAGAGGAGCACACCAAGCCTCTAAGTGCTCAGGAATATTAGCCAGCAGAGGAAAGGGAGATTTAGAACATGGCGGATTTATAGACGAATTTTTTCCCACGTCTCTACACCATGGAATGCTACTCT
>NC_136963.1:120000-122500 GCF_032717465.1 Coenobita brevimanus | reverse complement strand
CAGGAATGAGAAAGAATTGAGAACCTGAAAGATAATGCTAACGAGGTTGAGAGGCAGGAGAGAGAGAGAGAGAGGGCAAGCAACATGTGCCTATCTTGAGTGCTATACTGTATATCTATGTCCATTGCTCTGCTTTACTATTGTTCTGTGTCTGTGTATCTATCTACATGTCTTACTCTGTTTCTTATCAGTCAGTCTATCTATCTATCTGCCTATCTATCCATCTATGTATCCGTCTATCTTCTTTCTCTCTGTCTGTCCATATCTGCCTGCCTGTGTGTCTGTATGTTTACCTGTCTATCTATATACAGTATATTTATGTTCCTCTGGTACTGTATCCATCAACCCCCTTACCTGCCTACCCACCCATCAGTCTGTCCATATCTGTCTGTCTAGATTTATCTCTTTACTACTGTCTATCTACCAGTCTATCTATCTGTCTGTCTGTGTGTAATCGTCATCCTTCAGCATTCACAACCACTCAGTCATCACAAACTTCAGACATAACACACACACACACACACACACACACACACACACACACACACACACACACACACACACACACACACACACACACATTTTCCAGTATCCGATATTCTCTCTCTCTCTCTCTCTTCGAAATTTCATGCCCTCACAATCCCTCTCCCTTTTTCCTTCTCCCCCTCTCCATCCTCTCTCTCCCTCCATCCCACATCCTTCCCCCTTTCCATCCACCTAAATCCCTCCAAGACAGTCCCTCTCCAACCCTCACAAGTCTTCACAATCCCTTCATGCCTCCCTCTCCTCTCACAACCACTCCCTCATTCCTCACACCCATTTCCCTAGCACAAAGTCTGCTCCTTGACATTCCCCATCCTTCCTGCTCACAATGCTCATTCCCACTCACTCCCTCTTAGTCTCCATCCCTTTCCCACGCTCAGCTGTCTCATGCCTCCCTCTTACACGCTTCCTTCTCGCTTATAATCCCTCTCACCTCCACTCCCTTCCTTTCTCTCAGTCCCTCTCCCTCCCACTCCTGCAGTATCCCTCTACGTACAGTCTTCTACCACAAAGTTCCTCTCACTCCCACTCCCTTTCTTCGTCCCTTTTCACTCTCTTTCCTCTCCTTCTCAGTCTCTATTTTCCACACTCCCCCCCCTCCCACAGCGCCCTAAGGATCCCTCGTCAAAAGGAAAAAGAAAAAACAGGAATAAAGAAATAAATGGCCTCCGTCTCTGCACATAGCCTTCCAGTGTCACCTGAACCCACTCCACACACACCCCATACAAACTCCCTGCCATTCCTCGGCCTCCCCCTCCACCCCCAACACCCCTGCACCACCTCCCTTATTCCTCCCTTATTGCTCCCTTAATCCCCTTCTTTTACTTGCTTATTCCTCCCTTATTTCCTTTCTTTTACTTCCTTATTCCATCTTTATTCCTCATGTTTTATTCTGCACAGACATTAACCCTTCCTCCTTCTCCTCGTCCACCTCGTCTTACTTCTGGACACCACACACACACACACACACACACACACACACACACACACACACACACACACACACACACACACACACACACACACACCAAGTAAAAAATCCGTGACCATTCCTTACCCTCATCTTATACCGTCCTTCCCTTCACCCACACTCTTCCTTCTTCCGTACTCTTCCTTCACCCATTTCATCCTTTCCTTCCTCTTCCCCAGTTCTCTTCCTTTCTGTCTATTACCTCGCTTCATTCCACACCCAAACACCTTCCTGCTTCCCTTCACCATCCCTTAATTTCCTCCCTTCTCTCTCTCTCTCTCTCTCTCTCTCTCTCTCTCTCCTTCCTCGCTTCCTTCTCCCTTCCTTCACATCATATACATAACATACAAACTCATGATCTTGACTACCTTCACCCTTCCCCCTCCTCTTCATCCTCTCCCTTTCCTGCTTTACCCTCCCTTCTTTTCCTCCTCCATCCCTTCCCTTTTTTCGTCTCACCACATTCTTCTTGCTTCCCTTCTCAGTCACACTCTCCTCCTTCCCTTCATCTCCGTTTCTCCTCCTACCTACTCATTCTTTTTCTTCATCACTCCTTCTCTCCCCCTTTCTTCCTTCCTCCTTCCCTTCTATCTTTCTCTTTCTCTTCCCTCCTCCTTTCCGCTTAATCCCTCCCTCTCTTCCCCTCCTCTTCTCACTTTTACCTCTCCTTCTCTCTCCCCTCCTTTCTTCTCTTCCCTTCACTCCCTCTTTTCCTCTCACTTCTCCTCTGCTCCTTCTTCCATTCACGTCTTTCCTCACGTCCTTCTTCTTGCTCCTCTTCTCACACCCACACAACATACAAACACAGTGGCTATTCTTTCACATCAAACATCCCTCGTACCCATCACCACCCTTACCGTTTATCTTGCCCTTTCTTTCTTTATAATGTAGATGTGATAGGAAGCGTTAGGAGAAACACATTGAGGTGGTTTGGCCATGTGGAGAGGATGGAGTGAGAGACTGACGAGGATAGTGTACGTGAGTGAG
>NC_136963.1:100000-117500 GCF_032717465.1 Coenobita brevimanus | reverse complement strand
AACACAGTACTAAAGGACTTTGGATAAACAGAGCGAGAGAGGGAGAGAGAGAGACAGACAGACAGAGATAGACAGAGACAGACAGACAGACAGACAGACAGACAGCAGGCAGAGGAGAGGGAGAGAGAGAGAGAGAGAGAGAGGCAGATATATATATAATAAAAAAAAAAAAAAAGCCTGCCAGAAGTAGTTAAGGAGACATATCTTTCCTTTAAGGGATTTTTCTTCAGTCTGTCATCACTAAAAATTACTGAGACGATTTTATTCTGCTTAGGCTCAATTTTTCAATTTGCGTGGGTCAGTAACGCCTCTCACTTAGCGATTTATTTTCTTTCTGACACCTTGTCCTCTTCTGTGTTACTTATTCTAACATCACCACCTATCTGTCTATCTATCTATTGCCAAACGCTTTAATCCCGTAAGGGGTGGCCATAAACAAAGCGCCTCCATTCGCCCTGTCCCCCGCCATTACCATACTCTGCATAAGTAACGTACAGAAGGATATTAACCAGGTATATGCAAAAATAAATCACTAAGGAAAAGGTGTTAGGGAGCTTTCTTACCTGACACGGGACTTTAGCTCATAGGTTCGTATAAGGAAGGTCCCTAACACCTCTTCCTTAGCGATTTATCTTTGAATATGGGTGGTTAAGTTCCTCTTATACTTTATTTACGTAGAGTATGGTGATAAAGGAAGGATTTATGTAGCACAGAATAGGGCAGTAAGGTGAAATAAACAAAATAAATCGCTTAGGGCAAGGTGTTAGGGTGCTTCCTCAACCGACGAGAATACGGGTCATAGGCTATACTCTTTTCACTCTAACTTGGCCTAGACTTGCCGTCTCTCCATCGTGTATGCTGAGTTGTAACAGTAGATTAGCAATAGAATATGGTGCTAGTCACGAGGAAGTGCTATGGGAAGGATGTAGAGCCGTAGCATTGTTTTTTTCTGCCACTGAGCTACGTGAAATAAGCTGCCAAAGGACGAAAATCTGGGCCAAGTTAAGGTGAGAAGGGTATAGTTTTTCATTTTTTCTCTGTCCTATCAAGAATTAACCTTTACTCCCAGTCCTTCATGTATGCAGCAGGTCAACTCTGGAACTGTCTCCCTCTGTCTGTATTTCCTACTGCCTCTGATCTCCAGTCTTTCAAACGCAGTGTGTCCAGGCATCTCGAAATGAACGCATCTTGAATTTGGCTCTGTTATCTTGTTTTTATTTTTTCTTGGTGGGAATAATCTTACTGGCTCCTGGCCTTTGGTTCCTTCTTTCTTGCATAAAAAAAAAATAACAGTATCGAAAGCTGATATATGTGTTTCTTATTGCCTTCCTTTGTGCTATTCATTCCACTTCAAGTCTCTCTCCCCAAAGCTGTATAAAATAATAAGGTAGAAACAAGAATGTGCTAAGGATATACGTGATTAGGATGAAGTTAAATACGTTACTCCAATGCGCTATCTTTTGATTATATTATTGCTAGAGCGTGTCTGAGAGAGGGGTGCATGAGCTGGAAGGAGGGCAGCGCAATGGCACGGGGACAGGGCGACATGGAGGCGTTTTGTTTGTGGTCGTCACCTACGAGATTATAAGGCGTCTGGCTGTAGATACATGAGTTTAATACGTTCCTCTGATGCTGTATTTATATTATTATATTCCAGCTAAAGCGTGTGTGAGCTGGGGGGAGGACAACGTATTGGCAGGGGACAGAGCGACATGGAGGAGATTTGTTTGTGGACACCCCTTCGCAGAGATGAAGGAAATAGCCAGGCAGGAGAAAAAAAATAGCCCAAAAAATAGCCAGGAAGAAGAAAAAATAGCCCTAGCAATAGCCAGGCAGAAAAAAAAATAGCCCAGGAAATAGCCAGGCAGAGGAAAAAATAGCCGAGAAAATAGCCAGGCTGAAGAAAAAATAGCCCAGGAAATAGCCAGGCTGAAGAAAAATTAACCCAAAAAACTGCTCTTCATTTTACACTCTTTAGCCCAGTATTTTCATTAAGGCAGCTCCCTGTCACCTCTTCCTAAGCGATTTATTTTGCTTATGACACCTTGCTTGCCATTTCTGTGTTACTTAAATCACTCTGATATCACCATATCCTTCATAAATAACATACGAGATTACATTACCCGTCCATATTCAAAAATAAATCGCGAAGGAAAAGGTGTTAGGGAGACTCATTATCTTTTAGGGGATGCTCGTATTTCTTCCTGCACCATTCTCTCTCTCTCTCTCTCTCTCTCTCTCTCTCTCTCTCTGTCCTTTTGGGCCTATTGTTGTTAGTGTTTTTATATATTCCTTTTGGGCCTATTGTTGTTAGTGTTTTTATATATTCCTTTTGGGCCTATTGTTGTTAGTGTTTTTATTTATATTCTCATCCTCGGTCTCCATGCTTCTGTTTTTGCTGTCTCCACGTCCTGGCATGGCAAAAGAGGCATTACCTACCCTCACCAGTCTTTGGTAGCTCATAAGGTTGATTTTAATATGTTAGCTCATAGGAGTTCCAAGCCTTAAGACCGGTGCAGCTAAGGGGAGCATAAGGTTGACTTTTATGCACCGAGTCATACGATTTTGAACCTTAAGATGAAGTCGGAGATATTTGTACTGACTAGGGGTGGTATAACATGGACTTTTATGTATTATTCATGGGGATTCAGATCTCTAAGACCCACAGTCGGGGCCGCGTTAGGCTGGAAGTATGATAAAGTCTATTTTCATTTAATGATTCATAGGACTTTGAACCTTCAGACCATCACCGAAGCAATCTTTTATAGCTACGAAACTCATAAGGCTGACTTTTAGATGCAAACTCATTAGGATTCAAACCTTTATGCTGCCTTGATTTGCTCATAAGGTCTAATTTTACGTACAGATACATAGGATTTCGAAGCTTCAAGACCAAAAGCAGAGCAGTAAGATAGAATATAAATACAGACTCAGTAGGTTTCGAAACGATGCTACAAAAAAAAAGGAGTCATTTATTTATTCATTTATTTGGTCCTCAACCCCATAAGGTCGAATATTACACACTGGTTCACTGGGATTCTAACCATTAATGCCTAAGTGGAGCAGTTTCTCTCTCTCTCTCTCTCTCTCTCTCTCTTAGTCCCATAAGGTCGATTTTATATACTCATTCAGTAGGATCCGAACCCTTTAAGCCAGAACGAAGCATTTTGGCATACCCTCTATTTGTTTACATATTTATTTTTTTGCTGCAGATCCTATATGGTGGAATTAAATACTGACTCATTAGGATTTGAACCCTTGATACAGGAGGCAGATGGTTTAGAGGGAATATAAGACTTGTACACGTGACAAGAATGAAACACTATCCATTATCATTCTCCCGAGCTGTAATTTCTATCTATCTGTCTATTGCCAGACGCCTTAATCCCGTAACGGGTGGCCACAAACAAATCCCCTCCATGCCGTCCTGTCTCCCACCATTTCACTGCCCTGCTCCCAGCTCACACACCCCTTTCTCATATACCTCTCCACTCCATCCTTTCATCACATCCTCGGCCTCCCCTTCCCTCTCCCACCCTCCACCTCACTCACATACACTCTCCTCGTCAGTCTCTCACTCTCCATCCTCTTCTCATGGTCAAACCACCTCAATGTGTTCCTCCTAACGCTTCCTATCACATCCACATCCACACCACAACGCTCCTTCACTTCCTCATTTGTCAGTCTGTCTCTCCAAGTGACTCCACAGGCTCCTCTCAAATAACTCATTTCCAGCCCCCATTTTTACCCCTTCTCTCATGTCCACCTTCCTTTTAATCTGATTTAGCACTGAAAAGCAATTATCTGAGCCAGGAGCCATTTGCCAAGGGGAAATGATTCGCTTGTTCGTTGTTGATAAGATAAATTGCTTCGAATAAGTGAGCTGTTTTCCTTCATTTGGTGGTGGGTGGACTTCCTTCTTCTGCATCCTTTTCTCTTCCTTCCTTTCTATTGCTTTATCTTTTTTCTCTCTCTCCTCTTTTTCTTCTTCCTGTTTCTCTTTGTCTTCTACATTTTTTTTTTTTTTTTTTTTTTTTAATGTTTTCTTTCCTTGTTCCTCTGCTTCGACACTTTCATTTCCTCCTCCTCTTCCTTCTCCCCCTCTTCCTCCTTCCCTCTCCTATTTCTTTTTGACCTCCTCCTCCTCCTCCTCCTCCTCCCCTCCATCACTTCTAGTTCTCTTCCTTGTCTTCATTTTATCCTCTTCTTCTCCTCCTCCATCCTTTTTTCCCCTCTCTCTCTCTCTCTCTCTCTCTCTCTCTCTCTCACCTCCAACCTAGCAATTTTCACAGCCAGCTGGCTCACACATCTAGGCAGCTCCGGCATGAGTTTACAGTATAGCATTTAGCTTGAAGGGAAAATAGAAGCAAGTATGATGTATACTGTGGTTGGGGATGGGGTGGGTACTGTATACTGCTTTCACAATAACTTGGCCCAAAACTACCACATTAACGCTAGAATATGATGCTAGTCACGAAGAAGAGCTGTAGTATTGTCTTTTTCTGCCAATGAGTTTACTGTTTTTACGCTAACTTGACCTGAAAATGCTATCTTTTCATCATAAATGCTAAGTTGTAAGAATATTAACACTAGAATATGATGCTAGTCACGAAGAAGTGCTGTGGAAGTGATGTACAGTAGAGCCGTATTATTGTCTTTTTCTGCCAATGAGTCACTGTTTTTACGCTAACTTGGCCTAAAATTGCTAGCTTTTCATCATAAATGCTAAGTTGTAAGAATATTATCCTTAGAATATGATGCTAGTCACGAAGAAGTGCTATGGAAGGGGGTGTAAAGCCGGAGTATTGTCTTTTTCTTCTCCTCAGTCAATGTTTTTACGCTAATTTGGGCTAAAATTGCTATCTTTTCATCATAAATGCTAAGTTGTGAGAGGATATTAACATTAAAATATGATGCTAGTCACGAAGAAGTGCTGTGGAAGGGACGTAGAGCCGTAGAAATATTTTAAACAATTTTACTATAATTATTTCACCTTAATTTTGCCCAGGTTCTCTCTCTCTCTCAGTATCTCTGTGGCATGAAAAAATAGTGGCTCCACATCCTTTCCATAGCACTTCTTCATGACTAGCATTAAATATTAGCTTTATTTTATGACTCAGCTAGCCAGGGAGATGGCAATTTTAGGATGGAGAGTGAGAGACTGACGAGGAGAGTGTATGTGAGTGAGGTGGAGGGGGGGGAGAGGGAGGGGGAGACCAAGGATGAGATGCAGGGATGGAGTGGAGAGGTATGTGAGAGAGGGTGTGTGTGAGCTGGAAGCAAGGCAAAGAAATGGCGGGGGACAGGGCGACATGGAGGCGGTTTGTTTGTGACCACCCCTTACGGGATTAAGGCGTCTGGCAATAGATAGACAGATAGAGATAGTGTGAAAGGCATGTAGGAAGCATGTCTTTATCCCTTTCATCTCCCGTACGTCATTCTTGTCATCTATTTAGTCTGTCAGTCAGCTTTGGAGAGACGTGATTGGATTAGCTGGAAATAGCATTCGTCTGTCTCTATCTGTTATCTATTGCCAGACGCCTTAATCCCGTAAGGGGTGGCCATAAACAAATCGCCTCCATGTCGCCCTGTCCCCTGCCATTTCACTGCCATGCTCCCAGCTCACACCCCCCTCTCTCATATACCTCTCCACTCCATCCCTCCATCTCATCCTTGGCCTCCCCTTCCTCTCCCTCCTCCACCTCACTCACTTACACTGTACCATAATTTATTCCAATATCTCTTTTATTTCTCTGATCCAGGGCAGGCGCTATGAGGGAGTTGTTTTGTTTTATGCAAGAAAGAAGGAACCAAAGGCTGAGATCCCACAAACCTTTCCTTCCAAGTAAATAAAATACAAAAGAACCAAATTCAAGATCCGTTCATTTCGAGATGCCTGGACACACTGCGTTTGAAAGACTGGAGATCGTAGGAAGTAGGAAATGCAGACAGGGAGACAGTTCCAGAGTTGACCTGTTGCAATTGTTATTTAAATGTATCGTGGATGGTGATGGGTGGAGTAGTTGACATTAGCTCCTTCAGAAAGCAATATATTTCTTGTCCTTTTGCTACGGGGATATAGAGAGGAAATTTAGCTTCTACTACTACTACTACTATAACAATTACTACTACTATTACTACTACTACTACTACAACAATTACTACTACTACTACTACTACTACTATAACAATTACTACTACTACTACCACCGTTACTGCTACTACTATTACTACCACCATTACTACTACTGAAACTATTAGTGCTACTACTACCACCTCTACTATTACTACTATTACTACTGCTACTACTAAAACCATTACTGATACTACTAGTACAACTACTACTACTACCGTTACTACCACTGAAACTATTACTACTACTATTACTACCACTACTACTGCTGCTACCACCACCACCACCACCTACTGTCACTACTACTACTACTACTACTACAATCCTTATAACCCAGCGCTTGTCTGGACGTCTTCTAATCAAACCCACAGTAATTCCATCTAACAACCATTCAAGATATCTATCTGTCTATCTATTTAGTGGACAATTAAACTCATCATTATTTTCCCCCCAACACTTTCCTTAACTATCTCAGTCTCTATAATTAAGTCCTCTCAGTTAATACTATAGTTACTATCATCACACGTCACAGGTGCAATTAGTTATCATTATCACCACCATTCTTCTCTCTCTCTCTCTCTCTCTCTCTCTCTCTCTCTCTCTCTCTCTCTCTCTCAGTTAATACTATAGTTACTATCATCACACGTCACAGGTGCAATTAGTTATCATTATCAGCACCATTCTTCTCTCTCTCTCTCTCTCTCTCTCTCTCTCTCTCTCTCTCTCTCTCTCTCAGTTAATACTATAGTTACTATCATCACACGTCACAGGTGCAGTTAGTTATCATTATCAGCACCATTCTTCTCTCTCTCTCTCTCTCTCTCTCTCTCTCTCTCTCTCTCTCTCTCTCTCTCTCTCTCTCTCTCTCTCTCTCTCAGTTAATATTATAGTTACTATCATCACACGTCACAGGTGCAGTTAGTTATCATTATCAGCACCATTCTTCTCTCTCTCTCTCTCTCAGTTAATATTATAGTTACTATCATCACACGTCACAGGTGCAGTTAGTTATCATTATCAGCACCATTCTTCTCTCTCTCTCTCTCTCTCTCTCTCTCTCTCTCTCTCTCTCTCTCTCTCTCAGTTAATATTATAGTTACTATCATCACACGTCACAGGTGCAGTTAGTTATCATTATCAGCACCATTCTTCTCTCTCTCTCTCTCTCTCTTTCTTTCTCTCTCTCTCTCTCTCTCTCAGTTAATATTATAGTTACTATCATCACACGTCACAGGTGCAGTTAGTTATCATTATCAGCACCATTCTCTCTCTCTCTCTCTCTCTCTCTCTCTCTCTCTCTCTCTCTCAGTTAATATTATAGTTACTGTCATCAGACGTCACAGGTGCAGTTAGTTATCATTATCAGCACCATTCTTCTCTCTCTCTCTCTCTCTTTCTTTCTCTCTCTCTCTCTCTCTCTCTCTCTCTCTCTCTCTCTCTCAGTTAATATTATAGTTACTATCATCACACGTCACAGGTGCAGTTAGTTATCATTATCAGCACCATTCTTCTCTCTCTCTCTCTCTCTCAGTTAATATTATAGTTACTATCATCACACGTCACAGGTGCAGTTAGTTATCATTATCAGCACCATTCTTCTCTCTCTCTCTCTCTCTCTCTCTCTCTCTCTCTCTCTCTCTCTCTCTCTCTCTCTCTCAGTTAATATTATAGTTACTATCATCACACGTCACAGGTGCAGTTAGTTATCATTATCAGCACCATTCTTCTCTCTCTCTCTCTCTCTCTCTCTCAGTTAATATTATAGTTACTGTCATCAGACGTCACAGGTGCAGTTAGTTATCATTAGCAGCATCTCTCTCTCTCTCTCTCTCAGTTAATATTATAGTTACTATCATCACACGTCACAGGTGCAGTTAGTTATCATTATCAGCACCATTCTTCTCTCTCTCTCTCTCTCTCTCTCTCTCTCTCAGTTAATATTATAGTTACTATCATCACACGTCACAGGTGCAGTTAGTTATCATTAGCAGCACCTCTCTCTCTCTCTCTCTCTCTCTCTCTCTCTCTCTCTCTCAGTTAATATTATAGTTACTGTCATCACATGTCACAGGTGCAGTTAGTTATCATTAGCAGCATCTCTCTCTCTCTCTCTCTCTCTCTCAGTTAATATTATAGTTACTGTCATCACATGTCACAGGTGCAGTTAGTTATCATTAGCAGCATCTCTCTCTCTCTCTCTCTCTCTCTCTCTCTCTCTCTCTCTCTCTCTCTCAGTTAATATTATAGTTACTGTCATCACATGTCACAGGTGCAGTTAGTTATCATTAGCAGCATCTCTCTCTCTCTCTCTCTCTCTCTCTCTCTCTCTCTCTCTCTCTCTCTCTCTCTCTCTCTCTCTCTCTCAGTTAATATTATAGTTACTGTCATCACATGTCACAGGTGCAGTTAGTTATCATTAGCAGCATCTCTCTCTCTCTCTCTCTCTCTCTCTCTCTCTCTCTCTCTCTTGATATTTCCGAGATGAGGGAGGTTTGGTATGCTTCCCCGTCCACAGATAATCACTTTATAGGATACGTCAGGGAGGAAAGTGACAGACATGCCCTAAGTGTGAAGTAGATGAGGTGGAATAGTGCTCTAAAGTTTTCCCTTCGAAGTACATGTAATCTCTTGCATCTGTGTGTGCATGTGTGTGTCTGTTCCCATAATATCTCAACACCTAGTGGGCAAATTGCATCCAAACTTCGTAAGTAGTATCCTGAGGTATATGACTTGTTTATTATTGATTTTGGTGAAGCTAAGATGTTGCGCCTCCGATTGCCAGAGGATTTTGCAAGAATATACCTTCACTTTTCTTGTTTAGAGATGAATTAGGAGCGTGGCCAAGATGGGGGAAAGTTAAGGGACGGGTGGTCAGGGATGGCAGTAAGGAAAAGAGCGGAGAGAATGCAGTCAGCGTTGCATTTTAACTAACGGCACAACTTTATGCCAAAGTTTTATCTATCTATAGCCAGACGCCGCAATCCCGCAAGGGGGGAAGAAAGCGGTGTGGCAGGGGAGAGGACGACATGCAGGCGATTTTTCATAATCGCCTCCATGTCGTCCTCTCCCCTGCCACACCGCTTTCTTCCCCCCAACTTACACCGCCCTTCTCTCAAGTACCTCTCTGCTCCATCCCTCCATCTCATCCTTGGTTTCCCCCTTCCCTCTACCCCCTCCACGTCACTCACATACACTCTCCTAGTTAGTCTTACTCTCCATCCTCTCCACATGACCAAACTACCTCAGTGTTTTAAGCTAGTGAGTTTTATGACAGTTTTATTTTTACTGGTAACGCCCCCCCCCTCTCTCTCTCTCTCTCTCTCAAGTGTCCATATATTTTATTTTCTCTCTCCAAACGATTATATTCCTCTTTTATAACTGATTCTCTTGCAGTAGAAAAAAAAAATACTGAGTGTTGAGAATTGTAGTATATATATTGAGGGAGTTGGTGACTGGGTGTGCATACTGGAGGGTGTATAGAGGAGTAGGTATAATGCAGTGTTGGTAGTTGTTGTATGTATGCTGAGAGGTTGGTGAATGTGTGTGTAGAGTGTGTAAATAGAGGTGTTTATTGTGAAAGGATAAAGGATTAGTAATTTCCTGTGAGTGTTGGCAACAGGAGTGTGTATACCTTGAGAGGATATGTAACTGTGTGTATATTCTAGCTGAAGTGTTGGCAATTGGAGTGTGGGTAAAGGAAGTGTGTGTATATTGAGGGGGTTGGTGATTACGTGTAGATATTGGAATGCTGGCAGTTCAGGTGTTGGTAATTGATGTGTTGGCAATTGGAGTGTGTGAAATATTGAGTGGGTTGGTGATTGCGTGTGTGCAGACAGGCTAATGGCGTGGTGGTGTGTGCTGGAGGGTGGGAGTGTGTTTAACCTGTCATGAGAGTATTAAGATTCTAGTTTATAGTCCACCTGTCAGGGGTAACTACAGTACAGTCCTTTCACCTTAACTTGACCCAGATTTTTGTGCCCCTGCAGCTTATATCACGTAGCTTTTATTCGCCCCTGTGTGGAGTACAGCTCTCATGTGTGGGGAGGCTCCCCACATACAGCTCTTCTCAATAGGGTGGAGTCAGTGGCTTTTCATCTCATTAACTGTCCTCCTCTTACTGGCTCCCTTCAACCTCTGTCTCTTCGCCACACTGTTGCATCTTTATCTTTTTTCTATCGCTACTTTAATGGTCACTGCTCCTCTGAACTGTCTGCTTGCATTCCTCCACCTCTACGACGGGCACGTAGCACCCGTCTAGCAACAAACTCTCATCCCTTTTCTGTCCAGCTCTTTATTGCAAGAGTTAACCGTTACTCCCAGTCCTTCATTTATGCAACAGGTCAACTCTGGAACTGTCTTTCTCTATCTGTATTTCCTACTGTCTGTGACCTCCAGTTTTTCAGACACTGTGTCCAGGCATCTCGAAATGAACAGTTCTTGAATTTGGCTGTTGTCTTGTTTTTGTTTTTCTTGTAGGGAACAATTTTGCGAGCTCCTGGCCTTTGGGCGCTTCCGTAAAAAAAAAAAAAAAAAAAAAAAAAAAAAAAAACTTTAAGGCAGAATAAGACGATCCCTTAGCACTTCTTCGTGATCAGCATCATAAGTGTTAATCTACTGTTATAACTGAGCGTTCAAGATGGAGAGAGGGCAATTTTAGACCAAGTGAGGGTGAAAAGAGTATAATTCCTTGGGACCTGGTAGGGCCTGGGTTGGGTTAAATGTGCTTTGGTTGAATCTGGCTAGACAAGGTTAGGTCATCTGTTTTAGTGTGTGTTGTGGTGCTTGGTTGAGTTAGGTTGGCAAGGTTAGGTGGGGTTAGACTAGGTTATGTGGGGTTAGGATTTAATATTTGCTGTGTTGTGCTGTTCGTGTAGACTACGTAATGTTAGGAGTGGTATGTGGGGATGCTTACCATCCACTCACTCGATGTAGTGTTGCTCTCAGGTGACTGCCCTTTCCCCTCTTCCTTCCTTCTTTCCTTCCTTCTTCTGTCTTTCTTTCTTTCTTTCCTCTTCCTTCTGCCTGTGAGTGACTCTACACTGAGTGACAAACCGAATGGTTTCCTGTGCACCAGGAAACCATTTACTATGCTGGGTAGTAACCATATTACCAAACTGTGACGCCTGGTGGTTTAGTGGGTATAATTAACGCGCTCCAAGCGGATTGAGCCGGTGTAGATTTATATCCAAGGGGTGGTTGGGGTTTATTGCTCAAGTAATGCCACTCAGGAATGAGTGAGGCTGGTCACTGTCATCTTAAATGTCGGGACCAACTTGCCTAGCCCCGGGCTCCTACCCTTCTCATGGGGCAACGTAGGATCGGATGATGGATGGATGAATGAACAGCTATTCCATGGAGATTCCTTGTCAAAATGGGGGAGATGATTGGAGCCTGGCATTGGTTGGTAGGTTAAAACAGCGTAGAATATTGAGAGTGAGAGACTGACGAGGAGAGTGTATGTGAGTGAGGTGGAGGAGGGGGAGAGAGAGGGGGAGGCCAAGGATGAGATGGAGGGATGGAGTGGAGAAGTATATGAGAGAGGGGGGTGTGAGCTGGGAGCAGGGCAGTGAAATGGCAGGGGACAGGGCGACATGGAGGCGATTTGTTTGTGGCCACCCCGTACGGTATTAAGGCGTCTGACAATAGATAGACAGTACTGAAGTGTGGGGCTGCGGTGGTGGTAGGGTGTATAAGTGTGAGTGTAGAGTGCAGATGGTGAAAAAGCAACGATGTATGGTGGCAGATGGTGCTGGGGTGAGGTGGTGTGGATGTAGGTGGTTGTGTGGATGTAGGTGATTGTGTGGATGTAGGTGGTTGTGTGGATGTAGGTGGTGGTGTGGATGTAGGTGGTGGTGTGGATGTAAGTGGTTCGTTTTGGTATACTCCTGTTAATCTAACTTGGCCTAAAATTGCCATCCCTCTATTCAAAATGCGGAGTTATGACAGATTAACAGTAGAATTTGAGGCTTGTCTATATTTCTATCTGTCTATTGCGAGACGCCTTAATCCCGTAAGGGGTGGCCACAAACAAATCGCCTCCATGACGCCCTGTCACCCGCCATTTCACTGTCCTGCTCCCAGCTCACCCCCCTCTCTCATATACCTCTCCACTCCATCCCTCCATCTCATCCTTGGCCTCCCTCACAAAGAACTGCTATGAAAAGGATGTACAGCCGTAGCACTGTCTTTTTCTGCCACTGAACTTTGAGATGTAAGTTGCAAAAGGACGAAAATCTGGTCCAAGTTAAGGTGAAAGGTGTGGGTGTAGGTGGTGGCAGGCTAAGGTGTGTGTAAGGGTGCATTTGTAGGTAACACACACACACACACACACACACACACACACACACACACACACACACACACACACACACACACACACACACAGGTTGCAGAGACAGAGATAGAGGCAGGGCGTGGACGGGAACCAGTCTAAGATATATATTGACAGGTTGTGGTAGGGAAGGTTGACAGAAGGAGCCACCACACCCACCACCAACCCCTCTCTGTCTGTCTCCCAGTTAGGTCTCCACCCCTCCTTTGGTCTCCTTTATTGGTCTTCTCTCTACCCTCCAATTCCCCTTCCATCATTGCATCCTCAGTTCTTTCCTTTTCCTCTTCGTTTTCATACCTTTCATCAGCAGTAATTTTCCCTTCACCCTTGTCTTCATCTTTTGTTACCCTTCTCAAATATAAAGCTGTTTTCGCCAATATTCACATTTATATTTACCCAATTTCTGTTTCTTCTCCGTCACGTTATATTCAGTCTGTATGTGGAGAGGATGGAGAGTGAGACTGACGAGGAGAGTGTACAGTATGTGAGTGAGGTGGAGAGGGAGGAAGGGGGAGGCCAAGGATGAGATGGAGGGATGGTGTGGAGAGGAATATGAGAGAGAGGTGTGAGCTGGGAGCAGGGCAATGAAATGGTGGGGGACAGGGCCACACGGAGGCGATTTGTTTCTGGCCATCCCTTACGGGATTAAGGCATCTGACAATAGATAGATAGATAGACAGTGTCAAGTTACAATATTCTTTACTATAATCCTTCACGCTTAATCTTACCGCTAGATGCTGTCACATCTTAGGACCTTGTGAGAGAGAATGAGGCGTGTGTGTGAGTGGATAGGAGGGTGATTAACACACACACACACACACACACACACACACACTGCCTTACAACTCTGCTGATATACGCCAGTCTTACAAGGGGTGCCATGATGTATATTAGTACAACCGTTTTCTTTTATTTTTGCGTCAAAGAGCACGAAAGCGCAAGGGGTAACTAAAGAAATTAACGGAAGCAAACGAACCATTAAATCTTTCTTTGATCATGTAAAGCTGGACGCGCGCTTTTCGCCACGCAGGTGATAAAGAAAGGCCGGGTAACCTGCTAATTCTTGACATGACTGAAGTATATATATATATATATATATATATATATATATATATATATATATATATATATATATATATATATATATATATATTAGGGTGGTCCTTATACAGTAGGGCCAAAATTCGATTTCGAAAATTCAAATGCCATACCCATTCAAAACATTCTAAATAGGTTAAAAATACTGTATTTGAAATATTTTTGACAACAAATAATTTATAGAGGTTGTTCATTGCCCTTGAATATCACTGTATAAGAGTCAAACCGTGTATATTTAGAGAATTTTGTATCTGAAATTTTCTGACATTTATGAATTGTTTAGATACATCAGCTCATAGGTCACAAACGGTTAATTTTGGAAAAAGGTAGATATATTTATTAACTAATCTGAATTGCTTCAAAGCAAGTTATAGATTTTTGATGAACACTTAATTGTAATACCAATAAACGACTATCAATACAGTCACTTCTGCATTATTAAATGACCAATATGTCGCCAACCAAATCATTGACCATTCATTGCTGCAGGCGTCGCTTAACTCCATGAGGAACTCTGCGTCTGTGGTCGGCCACAACCTGTAGGATGAATTGCAGTTGGTCTTCATCCTTCATTAGACGACCGGAGAAGGCCTATATAAGTGCAACTGCTCGTTCAGCGTGATCATTGGTTACTGCGAGTTTTTGCAAACATGCCAGCGCCTCTCCGTGTGTACGATCTTCATACCATTGGTCAACAGGTAACTTCAAAAAGTCATCATCGATATTCAGTCTTTTGAAGAGGTTCTTTGTCTGCTTCGTGGCGAAATGAGTGACAGTCTTTCCTCGAACGTCACCAATTGCAATGGTCACTGGCTTGGGAGGATCCTTCATACCATCATTGAAATTCATAGCTTGCACCATCTGTTTCTTAACTTCTTGACTGACGTTATCATCAAACAGTGCAAGACCCACCAGCTCTTCATTCAAGTACCACAGATGAGAGACAATTTTCTGAGCTGTTACTCTGGAAATCTCATTGTTGATGGTGGCATAGTCGACTAGGGCCTGCAGCAGATGCAGGTCGTTCTGTGGGGCGCTCACTGCGAGTGGTGCTGTTATCACGTAGAAGCGTGTGTAAAACACACACAGGTCACAGAGACCACGCTCTTCACTGATGGTCAAGGTAAACTGTGAACGAAACATCCACACTTTGAATGTGTAGATTACCTTTGACATCCATCATGCTTGATGCATCGTGCTGGGCTTATGAGAGAGAGAGAGAGAGAGAGAGAGAGTTACCCACGTCTTCCTCGCGTGTCAAGAAAGGCTAAACAATGCACGAGAGCAAGGAACAGTAAACTCTTCCTTTTTACAGTAGTGAGTGTCGTGACGAGCCCACTGCCAGTACAGTTTGAGCAGCTTGCCTCGTAGCTCGTACAAAGTGGATGGCAGAGGTGAAATTCCCACTTTGCTCTTCTTAACTCTGTCTAGTTCTAGAAAATAATTATATGATGATGATGCCGATGATATGTGGTGATGATGATGCCAGCTCTGTGTCGCCCTCCTTATAATAATAATAATAATAACAAATGTAATAATAATAATAATAATAAATAGTAATAATAATAATAACAATAAGTAAAGCAAGAACCACCTCAATTTACCCAACATGTCATTTTCCTGGTGAATAGACGTTGTGCCTCTGAAGCTGGTAATCTCTTCACTATGACGAATATTCAAAAGTTTATGTCTGCTATTTCCAGATGATTTTCCTTCAGCCTGACGGTAGACTTTATTGCGATAGCGAGCACATACCAACGGAGCCTTCCTGAATTGTACAACGTAGCCTTCCTGAATTGTACAACGTAGCCTTCCTGAATTGTACAACGTAGCCTTCCTGAATTGTACAACGTAGCCTTCCTGAATTGTACAACAGAGCCTTCCTGAATTGTACAACGTAGCCTCCCTGAATTGTACAACGTATCCTTCCTGAATTGTACAACGTATCCTTCCTGAATTGTACAACGTAGCCTTCCTGAATTGTACAACGTATCCTTCCTGAATTGTACAACGTATCCTTCCTGAATTGTACAACAGAGCCTTCCTGAATTGTACAACAGAGTCTTCCTGAATTGTACAACAGAGCCTTCCTGAACTGTACAACGGAGCTTTCCTGAATTGTACAACGGAGGCTCCCTAAAATCTTTTACAAACGGAGGCTTCCTGAATTGTCCAAGGCAGTCTTGCTAAACTATTCCAAGGCAGTCTTGCTAAACTATTCCAAGGCAGTCTTGCTAAACTATTCCAAGGCAGTCTTGCTAAACTATTCCAAGGCAGTCTTGCTAAACTATTCCAAGGCAGTCTTGCTAAACTATTCCAAGGCAGTCTTGCTAAACTATTCCAAGGCAGTCTTGCTAAACTATTCCAAGGCAGTCTTGCTAAACTATTCCAAGGCAGTCTTGCTAAACTATTCCAAGGCAGTCTTGCTGAATTATTCCAACGCAGTCTTGCTAAACTATTCCAACGCAGTCTTGCTAAACTATTCCAAGGCAGTCTTGCTAAACTGAATAAAATCGATTGGTAGAAGAAAAAATTACTAAATAAATGAATAAATAAATAAATACTCAAAATGGCATGAGATACGGGCATAGTGAAGGGCTGAGTTGGTGACGCTGGCCACAGACACCGCTGCACCAGCAACACTATATGAGAGAAGCAGGTTACCAGCTGACTATCAAGCAGACACAAAGCCGGACGAACAGACAGAGGCACAGACAGACACACACAAGCACAGCCAGACAACCACAGAAATATAGACACAGACAGACAGACACTCACACCGACAGACAGACCAGGAAACTGACAGACTGAAAAAGACAGACGGATGCACGTAGAGACGGAATCACACACACACACACACACACACACACACACACACAGATGCAGGCAAAAACATTGTCGCTGCTCCTCGTAAGGCGGTCGATGATAATAATAATAATAATAATAATGATAATAATAATAATAATAATTATAATAATAATACTGTTGCAGACTGCAAGGAGAAGGCTGCTTGTTTGTCTGTTGAGGATGAAAGTGTGTATGAAATAGCTATGTATCTATCTGTCTGTCTGTCTGTCTGTCTGTCTGTCTGTTTCTGGATGGACATGTGTTTGTAATCAGTATGTACTATCCATCTCTTTATCTATCTATCTGTCTGCCTGGGTAATTATGTATGCATCTATTTCTGTTTGTATATGTGTCTGTCTGTCTATCTAGCTGCCTGTCTACCTACCTACCTACCTACCTATCTATTTATCTATATATGGGTAACTATACATCTATCTATATTTGTGTATGTATGTATGCGTCTATCTGTCTATCTTTCTATATCTGGTAACTATACATCTATCTATCCTATTTGTGTATCTATCCATCTGTCTATCTATCTGTCTACATCGATATTTGGGTAAGTACCGATCCATCTATCTTGGTTTAAGTATTGGTCTATCTGTCTATCTATCTATCTATCAGTCTGTATATCTGAGTAACTATATATCTATCTATCTCTGTTTGTGTATATAGCCACCTATCTAGTCAACTGTCTGTCTGTCTGTCTATTTATTTTCTATCCATCTATCAATCTGTCTGTCTTTCTATCTATCTATCTATCAGTCAGTGTATCTGGGTAACTATCTATCCATCTATCTCTGTGTATCTATCCATCTATCTATCTGTCCGGTTAACTGTCTGTCTGGCTATCTATATCGATGTCTATCTGGTTTACTGTCTGTCTATCTATACCTATTTATCTATCACAGTCTGTCTGTTTATCTATCGATTTAGTTTCCCAAATGGTGTATTTGCTGTCACACTCTCTCTATCTGGCTATCTATAACAGTAGAGAGGTGGCCTGCAGTCCTACCGGACCCAGGTTCAAATCCCCGCTGGGGCAGGGAACAGTTTAAGGATTTGAATGTCATATAATCAAGCTTTACTGA
>NC_136963.1:90000-95000 GCF_032717465.1 Coenobita brevimanus | reverse complement strand
TTATTGGACGTTAGCGATTGTGTTTGCCGTGATGAATGGACAGACTGGATTACTGTGGAGGCGAGGCAAGTGGCACAAGTGCCGGAAAAAGGAAACTATGCCTGGTATGGACACAGGGTGAGTTGAAATGTATTATTATTATTATTATTATTATTATTATTATTATTTGCTACAACTGCTGCTACTAGTACTACTACTGCTACTACTACTAATATTGTTATTGTTATTATTATTATTATTATTATTATTATTATTATTATTATTATCTAATCTTTCCACATGACCTACAAACAGGTCATCAGGTCACCTTTAATCTATCGATAATCAAAGATATATACATACGCCTCATTCACTTTTCAGCCTACCTACCAAGACGAATGTGGACACGCATTTTGCCCACTACTTACCATCCACTCACCCGATGTAGCGATAGATTTATTGGACAGATAGACAGGTGGAAGAGAAGGATAGATAGATTAACTATAAAAAAAAAAAAAACTCGTAGCTACCATCCACTCACCTGATGTAGTGATAGATTTATCGGATAGACGCAAAAATAGATCAACTTTTCAATCTGATGAGTAAGAATGATTTGAGTTTTCTTTGTCCATCCATGTCTGTCTGTCTATCTATCTGTCTATCTATCTGATGTAATGATAGATTTATTGGATAGACAGATATGGAAATATATATTAAAAGACCAATATTTTTTTCATTATGCCTGTCTGTCTATTTAGTACATACCATCCACACACCTGATGTAGTGATATACGAATTGGATAGATTAATAGACGCAAAAATAGATTAAAACATGATAAATAGCAGTTCTTTATCTATCTATCTAGTACGTACTATCCATTCACTTAATGTAGTGATAGATTTATTGGATAGATAAATATATAGACAGATAAATACATAAATACACTTTTTCAATAAATTATCGATAAAAATGGATCTCTGGCTGTTTGCCTCTGTCTGTCTGTCCATCCATCTCTAGTACGTACCATCCACTCACCTGATGTAGTGATTTTTTGGGATAGGTAGGTAGATGCAAAAATAGATAGATTGCTTTTGAGTTTGTTGAATTAATGATGTCGATTTTTTCACTATGTCTGTCTATCTAGTACATACCATCCACTCACCTGATAAAGTTATAGATTTATTGCATAGATAAATAGATGTAGTATGTAGATAGACAGGTAAATAGATAGACAGGTGCACTTGATGGATATATAGATATCCACCAACACTAGTACGTACCATCCACTCACCTGATGTAGTGATAGATTTATTGGATAGATAGATATATAGATAGATGCAAAAATGAATTAAAGATATCAATATATTTCTCTGTCTAGTACGTGCTATCCACTCACCGGATGTAGTGATAGATTTATTATATAGGTAGACAGATAGATGCAAAATAGATAAAAGGCCTCAACATTTTTTTCTGTATCAGTCTATAAGCATGTCTGTCTATCTAGTACATACCATCCACTTACTTGCTGTAGTGATAGATTTACTGGGTAGATAGATAGATGCAAAAACATATTAAAGACCAGTGTTTTTTCTTTATCTCTGTTTGTCCAACTAGTGTATACCATCCACTCACCTGATGTAACTATAGCTTTATTGGATAGATAGATGCAAAAACAGATTAAAAGACATCAGTACCTCTCTCTCTCTCTCTGGTACATACCATCCACTCACCTGATGTAGTGGTAGATATATTGGATAGATGGACAGACACATACATAAATAGGTCAACTCGATAACGTGAATGTTTTGACACTGATTCTCTCTCTCTGGTACATACCATCCACTCACCTGATGTAGTGGTAGATATATTGGATAGATGGACAGACACATACATACATAAATAGGTCAACTCGATAACGTGAATGTTTTGACACTGATTCTCTCTCTCTGGTACATACCATCCACTCACCTGATGTAGTGGTAGATATATTGGATAGATGGACAGACACATACATACATAAATAGGTCAACTCGATAACGTGAATGTTTTGACACTGATTCTCTCTCTCCGTCTATCCGTGTATGTCTGTTAGTATATACCATCCACTCACCTTATGTAGTGCTATCCGTATTTGACTGATGGAAAGACAAATAGAGCTAGATAGATAAGTGGGTACAGACAGACAGATAGACCAGGCTAGAAATAATAATAATAATAATAATAATAATAATAATAATAATAATTATAATAATGATAATAACTATAGGACCCCAAAGGGGGGAATCACACCAGCCGCCAGCCGATACACATCTAGCGCGGCCTGGAATATGTCCTTGACCTTGACCTACCTTCACCAGTTTCGAACTTGTAGATTTTCATCCCTATTACACACCTGTAAAACTTTGTGATGATATCTTGAGCGGTTGCGAAGTTATCGTGCTAAGACACACACACACACACACACACACACACACACACACACACACACACACACATTGAAAAAATACCAGCTTCGCTATAGCAGCTGGTAATAATAGTAATACTCATCATCATCATCAGCTAACCCTGTGTTGCCCCATGAGGAGCGTAGGAGCCCAGGGCTAGGCAAGTTGGTCCTGACATTTAAGATGAGTGACCAGCCTCACTCATCCCTGAGTGGCATTACATGAACAATAAACCCCAACCACCCCTTGGATATAAACCTTCACCGGTTCAATCCGATTGGAGCACAGTAATTACCCACTAAACCACCAGGCGCCATAATTTTGTTATATGGTTACCACCCAGCGTAGTAGATGGTTTCTTGGTGTACAGGAGACCATTTGGCTTGTCACTCAGTGTAGAGTCACCCACAGGCAGAAAGAAATTAAGAAGGAAAGAAATACAGGAGAGGAAAGAAGGAAAGAGAGAGAGGAAATGGCACTCATATGAGACCAGCAATACATCGAGTGAGTGGATGGTGAGCGCCCCCACCTACCACAACAACAACAACAACAACAACAATAATGATAATAATAATATACTATTTTTCGCTGTTGATAGACGTGTGTGTAGATAAACAGACCAATACATCCATACACAGAGTATACACAGTTTACCGCAAATGTATCACATGTCCAGTATTATTATTAGTATTATTATTAGTAGTAGTAGTAGTACAGTAGTAGTAGTAGTAGTACAGTAGTAGTAGTAGTAGTAGTAGTACAGTAGTAGTAGTAGTAGTAGTAGTAGTAGTAGTAGTAGTAGTAGTAGTAGTAGTACAGTAGTAGTAGTAGTAGTAGCAGTAGTAGTAGTAGTAGTAGCAGTAGTAGTAGTAGTAGTAGCAGTAGTAGTAGCAGTAGTAGTAGTAGCAGTAGTAGTAGTAGTAGCAGTAGTAGTAGTAGTAGTAGCAGTAGTAGTATTGTAATGATTATGCTGGTGATGATTACTATTATTATTAATAATAATATTAGTGCTATTGTTGTTGTTGTTATTATTATTGTTATTATTATTATTATTATCGTTATTATTATTATCATTAATATTATTACGGTATATTATTATTAGTGTTATTGTTCTTCTTATTATTATTATCATCATTATTATTATTATAATTATTATTATTATTATTGTTATTATTATTATTAGTTTTAATGTTACTATTATTATTATTAATATTATTATTATTATTAATATATTGTGTTGTTGTTGTTGTTAGTATTATTATTATTATTAGTTTTATTGTTACTATTATTATTATTATTATTATTAATATATTGTGTTGTTGTTGTTAGTATTATTATTATTACTACTATTATTATTATTATTTATTATTATTATTATTATTATTATTATTAGTAGTAGTAGTAGCAGTAGTAGTAGTATATTGTGTTGTTGTTCTTGTTGTTGTTGTTGTTATTATTATTATTATTATTATTAAGAACTCCATATTCTGTGGAGTTCTTATTGATACTGTAGATATTTCTTTTTCTCCTGGGGGGGGGGGGTAAGATGTAGAAGGCTGGCATTGCAACACCGTTCGGGATAGAGCCGTGACATTTTCAGCAGTGATGTATCTTGCTTGTATGCTTCCTTTGGCATATATCCCCCCTAGCACTGGCGCCTCTGTGTTATTTTTCCCATTTTTGCCCTCCTTGGCAGCCAAACTACTGAATCGCTCGCTTTGCAAACGGTGCAGTATGTAGCCGTCGGCATAGGCTATACTAGTGCACCTGGGTATACTGGTGCACCTGGCTATACTGGTGCACCTGGCTATACTAGTGCACCTGGGTATACTGGTGCACCTGGGTATACTGGTGCACCTGGCTATACTAGTGCACCTGGGTATACCGGTGCATCTGGGTATACTAGTGCACCTGGGTATACTAGTGCACCTGGGTATACTGGTGCACCTGGGTATACTAGTGTACCTGGGTATACTAGTGCACCTGGGTATACTAGTGCACCTGGGTATACTAGTGCACCTGGGTATACTAGTGTACCTGGGTATACTAGTGCACCTGGGTATACAAGTGCACCTGGGTATACTGGTGCACCTGGGTATACTAGTGCACCTGGGTATACTAGTGTACCTGGGTATACTAGTGCACCTGGGTATACTAGTGCACCTGGGTATACTAGTGCACCTGGGTATACTAGTGCACCTGGGTATACTAGTGTACCTGGGTATACTAGTGCACCTGGGTATACTGGTGCACCTGGGTATACTGGTGCACCTGGGTATACTGGTGCACCTGGGTATACTGGTGCACCTGGGTATACTAGTGCACCTGGGTATACTAGTGCACCTGGGTATACTAGTGCACCTGGGTATACTGGTGCACCTGGGTATACTGGTGCACCTGGGTATACTGGTGCACCTGGGTATACGTGTGCACCTGGGTATACGTGTGCACCTGGGTATACGTGTGCACCTGGGTATACGTGTGCACCTGGGTATACGTGTACACCTGGGTATACATGTGCACCTGGGTATTGGTACTGAGATCCAACAAATACTTTTCGAGGTATTGAGGAAAAT
>NC_136963.1:77500-85000 GCF_032717465.1 Coenobita brevimanus | reverse complement strand
CAGTCTACCTCTAATACCACTACATCTCTTATGCACCCACTTATCACTGACACTGCACAATATAGAATTACTTCCCACGCCCATGTGTCAAATCGCACATGGCCACTCTCCCTCTTCCTTTACAGTACCGCCACCAACCATAGATACCATCACTTTTGTTTTATCTGCATTTACTCTTAAGCCCTTGTGCCTCATACCTTGTCTCCACTTCCTAAATCTTTCCTCCTCCTCCCTTTCGTTCTCTGCAATCAGCACAAAATCATCAACACAACATCTCCCACGGGAGTCCCTTTCTGAAGTCACGTGAGAGGGCTTCAAGTGCCATGACAAACAACAAGGGGCTCAGGACTGACCCTTGATGCACACCATCATTCACTGGAAACTCATCACTCAGATCTCCATTCACCTTTACCTGGGTGTGAGCACCCACATACATAGCCATAACCACCCTAACCAGCCACTTCTACATCCCAGGCTTTCTCATTAGCCTACCCACTTCACCACCTCCCTAGAGGAGTGTGTGTTAATATTACCTAAATTACTGCTGTTCACAGGAGCCAAACATTTGCTATTATTATTATTATTATTATTATTATTATTATTATTATCAGCATCATTATTATTATTATTATTATCATCATTATTATTGTTATTATTATTATTATTATTATTATTATTATTATTATTATCATCATCATTAATATTATTATTATTATCTGTGGCACCGCATGAAGGGGACCCAAGGAAAGGCTAATGTTTGCTTCCATGTTTACTGACTGTATGTGCTGGAGGTGCGGCGTGACTGGCAGTGTGTGTGTGTGTGTGTGTGTGTGAGAGAGAGAGAGAGAGAGAGAGAGAGAGAGTTTGTATATGTCTGTCTTGCTGTGTGTGTGTGTGTGTGTGTGTGTGTGTGAGAGAGAGAGAGAGAGAGAGAGAGAGAGAGAGAGAGAGAGAGAGGGAGAGAGAGCTTGTATTTGTACAGTATATGTCTGTTTGTGTTGCTGTGTGTGTGTGTGAGTTTGTATATGTCTGTGTTGCTGTGTGTGTGTGTGTGTGTGTGTGTGTGTGTGTGTGTGAGAGAGAGAGAGAGAGAGAGAGAGAGAGAGAGAGAGAGAGAGAGAGAGAGCGAGAGAGCGTGTATTTGTATATGTCTGTTTGTGTGTGTGTGTGTGTGTATATATACCGGTATCTGTTTGTATGACTGTGGATGTGTATGTATGTATGTGTTTCTATGTACGTGTATGTATGTATATGTATGTATGTATGTTGTGTATGTATGTATGTATGTGTTTATGTCTGTTTGCATACGTCTGTCTCTGTGCGGCTGTGTGTATGCATGTATGAATGTGTGTGTGTAAACGTATGCACATGAGTGTATGTGTGTGTGTACGTAGGCACATGTGTGTATGCATGTCAGCAGTCAGTGTGTTTTAGCCTTGACTCCAAACATCACCTTAAATTCCTTCAAGATTACCGGTATATTCCCTAACACCACTTCCTTATCGATTTATTTTTGGATACGGCTGGGCAACATCGTTTTGTATGTTATTTATGCAGAGTGTGGTGATATTAGAAGGATTTATGGAACACAGACGAGAACGGCAAGGTGAACTAAACAAAATAAATCGCCGTGGGAGAGGTGTTAGGGAGCTTCCTTAACCAGCGAGAAGACGGGTGGATACAGAGAGAGAGAGAGAGAGAGAGAGAGAGAGAGAGAGAGAGAGAGAGAGAGAGAAGGAAACAGAAAGGAAGAAATGAATGAAGGTGAAAGGAAAAAGGGAGAGAGAGAGAGAGAGAGAGAGAGAGAGAGGAAGCACTTCTTCATGACAAGCATTGAGGTGGCTTTAATCTGTTATTACAGACTGAAATAAACAGCTAATAGTGAGGCGTTAGGTACAAGACGGTGTTGGAGGGGGACGCCTTCACGTGGTGGCTCCAATATGAGACACACACACACACACACACACACACACACACACACACACCATGCGAAAGGGGAGGAGAAGAAAAGGGAAGGGAGGAAGGAGGGGGTGACAAAGGGGAGAATGGAAAGAGAGAAAGAGAAGGATGGGGTGGAGGAGGGAGGAAAAGCGAAAGGGAGAAGGGAGGATAGGGAAGGGAGGAAGGAAGAGTGAGGAGTAGGATGGGAGGAAGGAAGATAGGAAGAAGAGGAAGGAAAGGAAGAGGGAGGGAAGGAGGAAGAGGAAGAATGGGGTAAGTTAAGTAGGCAATAATGTGCTACTAGTACTAGTAGTAGCAGTGGTAGGGTGAAGAGTGCAGGATGGCATCTACTACTGGTAGGGTGAAGAGTGCAGGATGGCATCTACTACTGGTAGGGTGAAGAGTGCAGGATGGCATCTACTACTGGTAGGGTGAAGAGTGCAGCATGGCATCTACTACTGGTAGGGTGAAGAGTGCAGGATGGCATATACTACTGGTAGGGTGAAGAGTGCAGGATGGCATGATATAAGGCAGTCACTGGTGTATACAGACATGTAAGGCCATGATATAAGGCAGTCACTGGTGTATACAGACATGTAAGGCCATGATATAAGGCAGTCACTGGTGTATACAGACATGTAAGGCCATGATATAAGGCAGTGAATGGTGTATACAGACATGTAAGGCCATGATATAAGGCAGTCACTGGTGTATACAGACATGTAAGGCCATGATATAAGGCAGTGACTGGTGTATACAGACATGTAAGGCCATGATATAAGGCAGTGACTGGTGTATACAGACATGTAAGGCCATGATATAAGGCAGTGACTGGTGTATACAGACATGTAAGGCCATGATATAAGGCAGTGACTGGTGTATACAGACATGTAAGGCCATGATATAAGGCAGTCACTGGTGTATACAGACATGTAAGGCCATGATATAAGGCAGTCACTGGTGTATACAGACATGTAAGGCCATGATATAAGGCAGTCACTGGTGTATACAGACATGTAAGGCCATGATATAAGGCAGTCACTGGTGTATACAGACATGTAAGGCCATGATATAAGGCAGTCACTGGTGTATAGACATGTCAGGCCATGATATAAGGCAGTCACTGGTGTATAGACATGTCAGGCCATGATATAAGGCAGTCACTGGTGTATACAGACATGTAAGGCCATGATATAAGGCAGTCACTGGTGTATAGACATGTAAGGCCATGATATAAGGCAGTCACTGGTGTATACAGACATGTGAGGCCAAGAAAAGTAAGACAAAAGAGAAGCAGTCATGCTGACTTAACCTACACTTAACCTACATACACATACATACACGCACACACACACACATTCACACAGAGTGTATGTATGTGAGTGTCTGTCAATGTACGTGAGTGTGTGTATGTGTGCGCGTGAGTGTGAGTGTGTGCGTGTGAGTGTGAGCGTGTGTGTGTGTGGCTGTGTTCCCGAAAGAATGACACACGCACTGGGACTGTCCTCCATGGAGGTACACCTCAGTGGGTGTACTTCCATGGAGTACACCTCAGTGGGTGTACTTCCATGGAGTAC
This sequence comes from Coenobita brevimanus, assembly GCF_032717465.1. Lineage (NCBI taxonomy): Eukaryota > Metazoa > Arthropoda > Malacostraca > Decapoda > Coenobitidae > Coenobita > Coenobita brevimanus. The sequence continues at coordinate 81,482 of NC_136963.1, read as the reverse complement.
ACCTCAGTGGGTGTACTTCCATGGAGTACACCTCAGTGGGTGTACTTCCATGGAGGTACACCTCAGTGGGTGTACTTCCATGGCGGTACACCTCAGTGGGTGTACCTCCATGGAGGACAGTTCCAATGCGTATGTCATATTTTCGGGAACACAGCCACACATACACACGCATACACACTCACATGCACACACTCACACGCACACGCACACACACACAAACACATATACACACACACATGCACACTCACATACATACACTCACACATTCACACACACACACATACCTTCACGCAAACTTTCACCAATGAATTTTGTCCTGCCCCGCCCTCAGGGCCTACGGGAGTCACAGATCACACCCACTGCCCGCGCAGTGCGTTTTGTGAGGGGTGGAGGCGAGGCTGGTGGCGTGGTGGGTGGCGTGGTGGGTGGCGTGGTGGTCTGGGTGTGGCCTTGGCCTGGCCTGGCCCGTGGCTGGCTGCACCCAGCACCTGACCGCCGTAAGTGTTCAGTATGTAAGCGAGGGCGGCCTCAACGTTGAGCCGAGTGCCAGTCAGGCATACAGGCGCACCCACCGTGACGGGAAACTTGAATCCTACGGCGTAAAAGTCGGTCAACGCGTTACACGTGTCCCCGTTAAGCCCCCTGAGGGTGGCCTGCTGGTGGGCGTCCATAGACATGTAGCGCACCACCAGGGGAGGCGTCTGGGGGGGTGGGGCCATTTGTGCCGACCTTTGCTTTTGTTTTGTGGCCTTGTTTTGTGCTGGCCCCGGCTGGCCTGGGGGGGCCGGGGCTGGCTATGGCATGGCCTGGGTGGCGGGTTTTGCCGATGTTGTGGTGGGGTTCTTTGCCGATGTTGTGGTGGGGTTCTTTGCCGATGTTGTGGTGGGGTTCTTTGCGGATGTTGTGGTGGGGTTCTTTGCCGATGTTGTGGCGGGGTTCTTTGCCGATGTTGTGGTGGGGTTCTTTGCCGATGTTGTGGTGGGGTTCTTTGCCGATGTTGTGGCGGGGTTCTTTGCCGATGTTGTGGCGGGGTTCTTTGCCGATGTTGTGGTGGGGTTCTTTGCCGATGTTGTGGTGGGGTTCTTTGCCGATGTTGTGGTGGGGTTCTTTGCCGATGTTGTGGTGGGGTTCTTTGCCGATGTTGTGGTGGGGTTCTTTGCCGATGTTGTGGTGGGGTTCTTTGCCGATGTTGTGGTGGCGGGTTTTGCCGATGTTGTGGTGGGGTTCTTTGCCGATGTTGTGGTGGCGGGTTTTGCCGATGTTGTGGTGGGGTTCTTTGCCGATGTTGTGGTGGGGTTCTTTGCCGATGTTGTGGTGGGGTTCTTTGCCGATGTTGTGGTGGGGGGTTTTGGCTGTGGTGGGGTTGGGTGTGCTTGGGTGGGGGGTTTTGGTTCTGTTGAGGTACATGTGGGAGGTTCCGGTTCAGGTGAGGTTCTCGAGTCAGGAGCTGTATTTTTCTTCTTCTTTCTTTTCCGTTTCCTCTTCTTCAGGGCTTGGGACTGTGCGGGGCTTTCCTGCTGGGCTGGGTCTTCCTCAGCAGGGGGTGAGGGCGTGGCGCCGTTTGTTCCGTCACCTTCCCTCTCGTCCCGTCCCCATCCATCCCTGGCCACACCCTCCTGTACCTGCATCTGTCCCTTGAGCCGTCCCAGGTCCCTCGCCAACTCTTCCATCATTAGATTCCGTTCCTCCACCTCACGTTGCAACTGCCTCACCAGGACCTGGGAGGCCTCAAGGTCCCGCGTCAGCACCTCTTGCTCCCGTACCTGCCGCCGCAGCCGATCGTTATCAGCCTTCTCGTCAGCCAGCTCAAGCCGAAGCCGCGCCAATTCAACCCTCTGTGTGACTAGGCCCTTCCGCAGCTCCCACAGAGGGTCCGGGTTGGGGCAGGGAGGCTTCGTTCCTTCTTCCTGCACCTCCTCCAGATCCTCGAGAGCCTCCTAGGCGTGGTCCCGCTCCTGCACCTCCTCCACACCCCCGACGCCCTCCTGAGTCTGGTCTCGCTCCTGCTCCTCCTCCAGATCCTCGACGCCCTCCTGAGAGTGGTCTCTCTCCTGCCCCTCCTCCAGATCCTCGACACCCTCCTGAGAGTGGTCTCGCTCCTGCTCCTCCTCCACACCCCCGATAACCCCCGTAGCCCCCTGCGCGTGGCCCTGCTGCAGCCCATCCGCGTCAGGAGGCTCGGCGCCGTCATCCGCGGGGGCGCCGCGCCTCCCACGGATCCTGCGCCAGAACCTTCTGAATTTTTTACCGATTTTGCACATTTTTTGTCGTGTTATAAGACGAACGAATGAATTGGTGGTGACCGACAGAACACCAGTGACCTACAAGGGTGATGCAGATGCAGGGAGAGAGAGAGAGAGAGAGAGAATGAATTGGTGGTGACCGACAGAACACCAGTGACCTACAAGGGTGATGCAGATGCAGGGAGAGAGAGAGAGAGAGAGAGAGAATGAATTGGTGGTGACCGACAGAACACCAGTGACCTACAAGGGTGATGCAGATGCAGGGAGAGAGAGAGAGAGAATGAATTGGTGGTGACCGACAGAACACCAGTGACCTACAAGGGTGATGCAGATGCAGGGAGAGAGAGAGAGAGAGAGAATGAACTGGTGGTGACCGACAGAACACCAGTGACCTACAAGGGTGATGCAGATGCAGGGAGAGAGAGAGAGAGAGAGAGAGAATGAATTGGTGGTGACCGACAGAACACCAGTGACCTACAAGGGTGATGCAGATGCAGGGAGAGAGAGAGAGAGAGAGAGAATGAATTGGTGGTGACCGACAGAACACCAGTGACCTACAAGGGTGATGCAGATGCAGGGAGAGAGAGAGAGAGAGAGAGAATGAATTGGTGGTGACCGACAGAACACCAGTGACCTACAAGGGTGATGCAGATGCAGGGAGAGAGAGAGAGAGAGAGAGAATGAATTGGTGGTGACCGACAGAACACCAGTGACCTACAAGGGTGATGCAGATGCAGGGAGAGAGAGAGAGAGAGAGAGAATGAATTGGTGGTGACCGACAGAACACCAGTGACCTACAAGGGTAATGCAGATGCAGGGAGAGAGAGAGAGAGAGAATGAATTGGTGGTGACCGACAGAACACCAGTGACCTACAAGGGTAATGCAGATGCAGGGAGAGAGAGAGAGAGAGAGAGAGAGAGAATGAATTGGTGGTGACCGACAGAACACCAGTGACCTACAAGGGTAATGCAGATGCAGGGAGAGAGAGAGAGAGAATGAATTGGTGGTGACCGACAGAACACCAGTGACCTACAAGGGTGATGCAGATGCAGGGAGAGAGAGAGAGAGAGAGAGAGAATGAATTGGTGGTGACCGACAGAACACCAGTGACCTACAAGGGTAATGCAGATGCAGGGAGAGAGAGAGAGAGAGAATGAATTGGTGGTGAACGACAGAACACCAGTGACCTACAAGGGTGATGCAGATGCAGGGAGAGAGAGAGAGAGAGAGAGAGAGAGAGAGAGAGAGAGAGAGAGGGGGGGGGGGAAGTCCTTCAACTCAGCTTTCAGTATTGAGCTGTAACAAGAGATTAACATTATAATATGATGCTAGTCACGAGGAAGTGCTGTGCAAATGATGTAGAGCCACATTATTGTCTTCCGCCACCGAGCTACGGGAAATAGGCCTTGGGTTCATTTTTTCTTTGCATATTAAAAAAAGAAAATCTGTGCCTACTAAAACTAACACAAGAATATGGTGCTAGTCACGAAGAAGTGCTACGGAATGGAAGGCTGTTTTTAATGCTTGAGTCCATCATCATCATCATCATCATCATCATCATCACCACCACTACTTCTGTCATCATCATCATTATCATCACTACTTCTATCATCATCATTATCATCACTACTTCTATCATCATGAACATCATCATCATCATCATCATCATCATCATCATCATCATCATCATCATCATCATCATCATCATCATCATCATCATCATCATCATCACCAATTT
>NC_136963.1:50000-72500 GCF_032717465.1 Coenobita brevimanus | reverse complement strand
ATATATATATATATATATATATATATATATATATATATATATAATGTATGTGTGTGTGTGGATGGATGAATGGATGGATGAAGTGAGTAGCCTGTGTGTGTATGTATGTATGTGTTTGTATTTATGTAGCCTATGTATGTATGTGTGTATCTGCGTATATGTATGATTGTACGTATGTACGTACGTACGTGCATTTGTGTATGTATGTATGTATGTATGTATGGAAGCATGTATGTAGCCTGTGTAGACCCTATGTATGTATGTGTGTATGGAAGCATGTATGTAGCGCATGTATGCATGTATGTGTGTATGTTTTTATGTACGTATGTATGTGTGCATGTATGTTTGTACTGATGGCTGGATAGATGGATGTAGCCTATCATGTGTACACGTATGCGTGTATGTATGGAAGCATGTATGTAGCCAATTATGTATGTATGTATGTATGTAAGGTCTTGGCAGCAAAATGTCCTCAGGCCTTAAGTACACACAGTCCACACCTGACAGGGGGAGCTTGTGTGTGTGTGTGTGTGTGTGTGTGTGTGTGTGTGTGTGTGTGTGTGTGTGTGTGTGTTTGGGGGGTCAAGCAAGATTTGATTAGATTAGGCTCCGGAGGCAGGAATAAATCGCTCATGATATTGGTGTTGCGGAGGTATGCGATCTCTGAAGGCTTTCTCGTTTGTTCTTATTCCCTGTTTCCTTGCCACAGCTTTGTTTGTTTGTGTGTTTGTCTGTTTGTTTTTTGTGTTATTGTGGTTCCCTAACACCTTTTCCTTTGCGATTTATTTTTAGATATGGCTGGTTAATATCCTTTTGTACGTAATAGTAATAGTAGTAGTAGTAGTAGTAGTAGTAGTAGTAGTAGTAGTAGTAATGATAGTAGTAGTAGTAGTAGTAGATGAAAATAATGTTAATGGATTGATTTAAGTAGCACAGACGAGGATGTTAAGGTGTAATAAGCAAAATAAATCGCTTAGGAAAAGGTGTCAGGGAGCTTCCTTAACCGGCGGGAATACGGGACATGTTGAAAGGGATTTAAAGGTGAACATTCTCTCTCTCTCTCTCTCTCTCTCTCTCTCTCTCTCGTACACCTGGCGAGATTAATGCAGGAGCACACACACACACACACACACACACACACACACACACACACACACACACACACACACACACACACACACACACACATCTAGGTAGTTTTATGAAGACAGTCCTTACACTGAATTAATTTAGACAGATAGATAGATAGATAGATAGAGACAGACAGACAGACAGATGGAGAGATGGAGAGATAGGTAAACAATATAGGTATAAGTAGATAGATAGATAGACAAAGAGATTGATAGGGAGAGAAAGAGATGGATAGATATTTAGTTAGATAGGAAGATATATAGAGACAGACAGACAGACAGACAGACATGGATAGATTGATAGACATAAATAGATAGAGAGACAGTTGGAGAGATGGAAAGGTAAGTAGATAGATAGATAGATAGATAGACAGACACATGGGTAGATAGATAGATAGACAGATAGATTTTTGAAACTGAAGGAGTTACATAGTCTTATTAACTCTTCCAAAGGTTTACAAAACTGAATGTGGTGTTGTGTAGTGTGGTGATGTGGTATTGTGTGGTATGGTGGTGTGGTATTGTGTGGTATGGTGGTGTGGTGATGTGGTGTGGTGTGTGGTGGTGGTGTGGTATTGTGTGGTATGGTGGTGTGGTGTGGTGTGGTAGTGTGGTATTGTATGGTGTGGTGTGGTATTGTGTGGTATGGTGGTGTGGTGTGTGGTAGTGTGGTCTGGTGTTGTGGCATGGTGTGGTGTGGTGTGGTGGTGTGGTATTGTGTGGTATGGTGGTGTGGTGTGGTGGTGTGGTATTGTGTGGTATGGTGGTGTGATGTGTGGTAGTGTGGTCTGGTGTTGTGGTGTGGTGTGGTGTGGTGGTGTGGTGTATGGTAGTGTGGTCTGGTGTTGTGGTGTGGTGTGGTGTTGTGTTGTGTGTGCATAGATTGCTGTGTGCATATAGTGCCGTGTGCGTGTAGTGTCGTGTGGTGTTGCAGTGTGTGGTGTGATGTGGTGTGGAGCAGTGTGTGCCGTGTGCGTGTAGTGCGGCGTGTGGTGTGTTGTGGTATGGTGGTGAGGTGTCTGGTAGTGGTGTGGCATGGTAGCGTGGTGTGGTGGTGTGGTGTGGTGTGGTAGTGTGATGTGGTGTGGTAGTGTGATGTGGTGTGGTGTGGTGGTGTGGTAGTGTGATGTGGTGTGGTGTGGCGGTGTGGTGTGGTGTGGTATGGTAGTGTGGTGTGGTGTGGTATGGTAGTGTGGTGTGGTGTGATGTGGTAGTGTGGTAGTGGTGTGGTAGTGTAGTGTGGTGTGGTAGTGTGATGTGGTGTGGTAGTGTGATGTGGTGTGGTGTGGTAGTGTGGTGTGGTGTGGTAGTGTGATGTGGTGTGGTAGTGTGATGTGGTGTGGTAGTGTGATGTGGTAGTGTGGTGTGATGTGGTGTGGTGTGGTGGTGTGGCTGGCCGGGGTGAACAAGGGAAGGTCCTCTCCTCACCCCGCTCTCTCGTCTGTCTCTCCCGGGGAATTTCCTGCTGACGACTCACCCCAACGTTTTGGTTCGGCTCAGGCGGAATATAAGAATTTTGAATATATTAAACGAGTTAAAGAATTTTGGGTTGTATTTTAAAGTATTGATAATTCTTTGATGATATTTGTGATTTTGAAAAAGTAAAACGGTTTATTTTTTATATATACCGTATATATATTTTCGGTGCTACTCAGACCGAACGAGAAAATAATAATAATAATAATAATAATAATAATAATAATTGCAGAAGCCTTGCTAAGTGTCAAAACGTTTGGCGCAGTGTGTACCGGTAGCGTTGATTGTATTATTATTATTTTCCTTTCTTCCATCCTTCCTCTGCTGTATTTTTCTGTCTTTCTTTCCTTCATTTTTTTCCTCTTTCTTCTGCCTGCGGGGGACTTTACACTCCCTCTTCTGTCTTTCTTTCCTTCATTCTTTCTTCTGTCTTCTGCCTGCGGGTGACTTTACACTCCCTCTTCTGTCTTTGTTTTTCCTTCATTCTTTCTTCTGTCTTCTGCCTGCGGGGGACTTTACACTCCCTCTTCTGTCTTTGTTTTTCCTTCATTCTTTCTTCTGTCTTCTGCCTGTGGGTGACTTTACACTCCCTCTTCTGTCTTTGTTTTTCCTTCATTCTTTCTTCTGTCTTCTGCCTGTGGGTGACTTTACACTCCCTCTTCTGTCTTTGTTTTTCCTTCATTCTTTCTTCTGTCTTCTGCCTGCGGGGGACTTTACACTCCCTCTTCTGTCTTTGTTTTTCCTTCATTCTTTCTTCTGTCTTCTGCCTGTGGGTGACTTTACACTCCCTCTTCTGTCTTTGTTTTTCCTTCATTCTTTCTTCTGTCTTCTGCCTGCGGGGGACTTTACATTCCCTCTTCTGTCTTTCTTTCCTTCATTCTTTCTTCTGTCTTCTGCCTGCGGGTGACTTTACACTTCCTCTTCTGTCTTTTTTCCTTCTTTCTTTCCTCTTCCCCCTGCCTACGGATGACTACTTTCCCTCTTCTGTCTTTCTTTCCATCACTCTTTCCTCTTCCTTCTGCCTGTGGGTGACTACACTGAGTGACAAGCCAAATGGTTTCCTGTAGGCCTACGCTAGGAAACCATTTACTACGCTGGGTGGTAACCATATAACCATTTTATTGCGCTTGGTGGTCTAGTGGGTAATTACAGGTGCTCTAATCGGATTGAGCTTGTTAGGGTTTATATCCAAGGGATGGTTGGGGTTTATTGCTCACGTAATACCACTCAGGGATGAGTGAGGCTGGTCACTCTCATCTTAAATGTCAGGACCAACTTGCCTAGCCCCGGGCTCCTACGCTCCTCAGGGGGCAATGTAGGATTGGATGATAGATGGATGGATGGATGGATAGATTATTATTATTATTATTATTATTATTATTATTATTATTATTATTATTATTATTATTATTATTATTATTATTATTATTATTATTATTATTGTTATTATTATTATTATTATTATTATTAGTTGTAGTAGTACCGGTATCATTATTATTATTATTATTATTATTATCCATCCATCAATCCATCATCCAATCCTACATTGCCCCATGAGAAGAGTAGGAGCCCGGGGCTAGGCAGTTAGTCTCGACATTTAAGATGAGAGTGAATTATTATTATTATTATTATTATTGCTGGAATTATGGAAGGCTTAATAAACTGGTCTGGCAAGCAGAGAAACGTTTTCCACACTCAACAAGAAGGAAAACATTGCATTGCGTGAGTGACTGTGAGAGAACACGTTTTGCCAGTACCCAGAGGCGATAGGGGGGCGCCTTCACGTGGTGGCACTGATATAACTGGCTGGTGGAGCTGCCCTGTTATGCACACGTCCCTCAACTCCCACCCTATCCCCCGAAAGGACGATGGTAGACTGCAGCAGAGGGGGAGAGGGTAACTTCAGCCTGCAGTCCACTGAGGTCACACTTCACATGAACCCAGGGCTGCTACTACTACTGCTACTACTACTACTACTACTACTACTACTACTACTACTCTAACTACATTAATACTAGAATATGATGCTAGTCACGAGGAAGTGCTATGGAAAGGAAGCAGAGGTGGAACGAGAGAAATAATTTGCGTTTTTTTTTTTTAGCGTAACATCTTTCTTTTGCGACTTATTCTATGCCCTCTTCATTTTAACTTAGCCCAGATTTTCTCCCTTTTGCAGCTTATTTCACGTTGTTCTGTCTATCTATCTGTCTATCTATCTACCTATCTATCTACTTTCCTACCCATCTACCTATCTATCTATATTTATCTACCCATCCATCCATCTATCTATCCATCTATCCATCCATCCATCTATCTGGCCATCTATCAAACTGTTCTCTCTCTCTCTCTCTCTCTCTCTCTCTCTCTCTCTCTCTCTCCTTGTCAGGATAAACTAAGGATTTTCTGCAAAGAGAGAGAGAGAGAGAGAGAGAGAGAGTGTTGCTGGGGACGTAGATTCAACATTAGTGCCGCGTAAAAACCCAGTGTGTGTGTGTGTGTGTGTGTGTGTGTGTGTGTGTGTGTAATTCACCGGGTCGGTCAGGATCACTTGATGGTCGTGATCGTCAGCTTTTACCCTCCCGGAAGGGAGCTGGGAGCTCATATAGTCCGATCTAAGGGCAAGGCTGTGACCTTCACACACGCACACACCCGTCCCCTTGCTCAAGGGGAACAGTAACCACCCACTTCGTCAATGAAACTTTTCGCAACCTGAGCGAGGCGCGAACTCCCGTCCACCAGTTGGCAAGCGAGAACGTTACCACTGCACCAGCGAGCGGTGTGTGTGTGTGTGTGTGTGTGTGTGTGTGTGTGTGTGTGTGTGCTTTTGTTATTTGTGAGTGTATTTATGTGTGTGTATGAGTGTGTGTGTGTCTATGTGTGCGCGTGTGCCTCTGTGTGTGTGTCTGTCTTCCAGCTGTCAGTAGTTTTGTGTCTGTCTGTCTATCTGTCTGTTTGTGTGTCTGTGTATGTTTTTAGTTTTATTGTTTGTGTATGTATGTATGTATGTGTGTGTGTGTAAGGGAATTCCTTGAGTAGCCTTGAGACAGTCCTTAGGGGGTCCTCTTTGGGGGTGGGGGGTCCTCATTGGGGGGGTCCTCTTTGGGGGTGGGTGGTCCTCATTGGAGGGGTCCTCTTTGGGGGGGTTGGGGGGAGGGGGAGCCGCCTAATATATTCTGGCAGGTGTGGGGAATGATTGGGAAAAGTCTGGTGACTTCTTTTAAGGCGTCACCACTTCGGCGCTAACACCCACCGTCCATATTGATTACATGCTGGGGCTGTTTAATGCAGGAATGGTGTAGTGGTATTAGCGGGGGTATTGTTGTGGAGAATGAGAGACTGACGAGGAGAGTGTATGTGAGTGAAGCAGAGGAGGGGGGAGAGGGAAAAGGAGGCCAAGGATGAGATGGAGGGATGGAGTGCATATGAGAGAAGGGGATGTGAGCTGGGAGCAGGGCAGTGAAATGGCGGGGGACAGGGCGACATGAAGGCGATTTGTTTGTGGCCACCCCTTATGGGATTAGGGCGTCTGGAGATAGAATAGATTATTATGGCAAATCTGCTTTTAATGAAATTCTAATTATATTGTTCCCTGCCCCAGCCTAGATTCGAACCCGGGTCCATTGGCACAGCAGACAACCCCTCTACCTACTCGGCCACCGCCTAAACCCCACTATCAGGTAGGAATTAATCTCCTTGGTTACTAGTGACACTGAAGGGGGTGGTGGTAGTAGTAGTAGTAGTAGTAGTAGTGGTAGTAGTAGTAGTAGTACCGTAGTAGTAGTAGTAGTAATAGTAGTAGTAGTTGTTGTTGTTGTTGTTTTTACTGTAGAAGTAGTGGTGAGAGTTGTAGTAGTATTAGTTGTAGTAGTTGTTGTTGTTCTGGTTGTTATGGTTGTAGTCATTGTTGTTGATATAGTTCCAGACTCATTTGCACACACACACACACACACACACACACACACACACACACACACACACACACACACACACACACACACACACACACACACACACACACACACACACACACACAGCCTTTGTTTACAGATCATACGCCGTCCATGTGCCAACGGTAAACACAAACGGATTTTACTCTTTGAATTTAAATCTGTTCTTGAATTTAAAAACGCATTTAGAAGTACAACAGTAATTTATATATTTGACCAGCATGACAGGAAGGAAGGAAGGAAGGAAGGAAGGAGGGAGGGAAGGAAGGAAGGAGGGAGGGAAAGAAGGAGGGAGGGAAAGAAGGAGGGAGGGAAGGAAGGAGGGAGGGAAGGAAGGAGGAAGGGAAGGAAGGAAGGAAGGAAGGAAAGAAGGAGGGAGGGAAAAATTGAAAAGTAAAACACTATATATTTCACACGCACGACAGGGAGGAAGGTAGGAAGGAGGGAGAGAAGGAAGGAAGGAGGGAAGGAAAGAAGGAAGGAAGGATAGAAAGAAGGCAGGGAGAGAAAGAAGGAGGGAGGGAAACACTGAAAAGAAAAGTATCTCACAAGCACGACAGGGAGGAGGGTAGGAAGGAGGGAGAGAAGGAGGGAAGGAAAGTAGGAAAGAAGGAAGGACAGTGAATATAGGTTAAGCATATAAGGTAGTAGTAGTAGTAGTAGTAGCAGTAGTATTTAGGTATAGGTACGTCTGCACACACAAATTAAGCAGCACATCAGGCAGCAACAAACATGACCTTGGTGAGTAGGGCAGTACTGGGGATATTGCCGGCCTTCCCAGTGACACACACACACACACACACACACACACACACACACACACACACACACACACACACACACACACACACACACACACACACACACACACACACACACACACAGCACAGAGGGAGAAAGAGAGAGAGAGAGAGAGAGAGTAGTGGTGGTGGTATTCTCATTCATCATCATCATCTGGACATCCTTTCCCACCCTAGGGCAGGGTGAAGAGTAGCAACGTCCAGACAGCCCAAATTTGCTCAGTCCAGTGGGCCACTCTTCCATTCACTTACCATTCAAGCCCCCGGAATCCTGGCTCTATCGGATACCCTCAAAACATTCACCACGTTCTGTAGCCTCGCATAAATGTATCCGATGGAGTCAATCCAGACACTGTCACGTTATAAAAGGGTGCCAAATCCCTGATCATGCACTTCTCCTGACAACATTCATCCAGCCTGCTCGATCTCTTGTCAGTTCCCTAGCCTCACCGACTTCCAAACCTCTCTTCCCGACACACTCATCCACCATATCTCTCCACCTTCTCCTTGGCCTACCTCACCTCCTCCCTCCTTCAAATTCGCTCAGATATACCTTTTTCACCACTCTGTTGTTATCCATTCTTTCCACACAACCATACCATCTCAGTACACTCTCTTCGATTCTGGTGTTCACAGACTTCCTCACTCCACATCTTTCATGAATCACATTATTTCGTATCCTATCCACCCTCTGTACTGCACATACATTCCTCAGCAGTTCCATCTCCAATTCTCTTACTCTTGACTTTTCATTTTCATGCCACATCATAGTCTCACATCCATATGTTAAAGTTGGCACTAACATTCCATGTAAGCCTCGTGCAGCTGCAACACTCAAGCCTCTGTTTCTCATTAAGGCCTTCATTGCACCAGCTACTTTCCTTTCTTGTCACTCTAGTTTCAACATCTTTTGCACATTTTCCTGTACCCAGGTATTTGAACTCTCTCACCAATTCCAGTCTCTCTCCATTCACTATAACATAGCACTGGGAGTCACCTTCTCTCTCATTAACCATCACTTTACTCTTTTCTACATTTACTCTCAAGGCACGACGCTCACGACATCAGCAAGACTCTGCGCAAGCCTACCAAGTTCTTGTCCGGTATTTACAAGCAGTACTGCATCGTCAGCATACAACAAATTTGAGATATTCCATCCATCACCATTCATTACCAACACCATCCCTCTCTCCATTACTCGTTTTTTTACTTCTCTCATCACCCCATCCATATATATACTGAACAACCATGGGGACATCACACAACCTTGTCTCACGCCCACACCGATCGTGAACCATTCACTTAGATGCCCATTAACCCTGACACATGCTTCACTACCACCATAAAAACTATTGACGGCACCTAGCAGCTTACCATCTACACCGTACCTGCACAAAACTTTCCACAATCCTTCTCAGCCCACTTTGTCGTATGCTTTCTCCAGATCCATGAATGCCATAAACACCTTATGGTCCTTCTCACAAGCCTTCTCTGCTATCTCTCACTGCAAATACTTGATCCACACATCCTCTGCCACTCCTAAAGCCAACCTGTTCATCACTCACTAGAACTTCTGATATCTCTCTTACTTTTTCAATAATAATTCTTCCATATACCTTCTATGCCACACTCATAATAATAATCATCATCATCATCATCCTCATCATCATCATCATAATAATAATGAAGAGTTGATATAGAGCTTTTGAACCTCTTCAGCTCGATAATGTATTTCCCGATTTGTTTGTATTACCACATAACCTAAGGAATTTAGCCTGGGGAGACCTTTCTGATTGAGAATGTTTGATGCAGTGTGTTCTTAATTCCCTCGCTTGAGAGAGAGAGAGAGAGAGAGAGAGAGAGAGAGAGAGAGACAGACAGACAGACAGACAGACAGAGAGTGAGAAAGAGAGAAGCAACATAAATCGTATGGAGTAGGGAAAAAAATTATGCTGGTGAGGAGGGCAGGCCACCAGAAGTTGTCGCTAAATATTGCTATAATATTGAGGCTGGCAGGAGGTGAAGGGAAAGAAGGATGTGTAAGGGATATAAAGATGTGCATGGAAAGGATGTGACGGGAAGAAGGATGTGGAAAAGACGGGCAGTTATTTAGAGGAATGGAAAAAGGAGGGATGGTGTGTAGAGGAAGGGAAGGAGGGCAGTAAGTGTGTAGAAAACGTACATGTGAACCCCCCCCCCTTACCTGCTGCCTAAGAGCTAACAGACAAATCCACACACAGGCAAGAGAGGCAGTACCCAAGCTAAGCACACACACACACACACACACACACACACACACACACACACACACACACACACACACACACACACACACACACACACACACACACACACACACACACACACACACACACGCAGGTAATCAGACACACATAGACAAACACACACCACACATCTCTTGCACCCCACCAGACCAAAGGGTGACACTTATAATAAGATAGGGACAGTGTGTGTGTGTGTGTGTGTGTGTGTGTGTGTGTGTGTGCGTGTGTGTGTGTGCGGGGGTGAAGGGGCCAATGAGGATAGCTGTTTAAATGACACAGGTGATTTCTCTTTTCCAATTTTTTGTCACCTTGACTGACTTTGTTGTTGCAACCACACACACACACACACACACACACACACACACACACACACACACACACACACACACACACACACACACACACACACACACACACACACACACACACACACACACACACACACACACACACACACACACACACACACACACACACACACACACACACACACACACAAATGTAGGCTGTAAGTAATTTCTCCAGTGCAGAGTCTTCCAAACTGAGTGTTAGCTTTTGTATGTCAGGCGATTTGTATTTTGATTGTACTGGCGAATTTCTAGCAGTCTGTCTATCTATTGCCAACACCTCAATCCCTTAAGGGGTGGCCATAAACAAATCGCCTCCATGTCGCCCTGTCCCCTGCCAATTCAATGCCCTGCTCCCAGCTCACACACCCCTCTCGCATATACCTCTCCACTCCATCCTTCCATCTCATCCTCGGCCTCCCCCTCCCTCTCCCCACATCTTTGTCTAAATAAAACCATTGGGCGCTAATCAGCCTGAAATACACTATCGGGCTGAAGGGGTACATTGAGTTGGCTTCTTGTGTAGGTATTGTAGTTGTTGACAGAACCCCGGCACCTTGACTGTGCAGACTGGAGGCGTCAGGGTGGTGGGGGTAGGTGAGGCAGGGGGGTGTGAGGCAGAGAAGGGTTAAGGAGAGGCAGGGGTGTTGGTGTAGCAGGTAGGCAGGGGGATGTGAGGCAGAGAAGGGTTAAGGAGAGGCAGGGGTGTTGGTGGTGGCAGGTAGGCAGGGGTGTGTGAGGCAGAGAAGGGTTAAGGAGAGGCAGGGGTGTTGGTGTAGCAGGTAGGCAGGGCAGGCTTGGGGAAAGGTAGGGTATAGGGGACAGAGGTGCAGGCGGCAGGGGTGGCAGTACTCAGTGTGTTGGAGGTAAACAAGAGGCAGGGCTGGGTTGGATGTCAGGTGGGGTTGGGTAAGAAGCATGTCATTTATAGCAACAAATAGCCATCAACGCGTTATAATGACAGTCATAATAAATCGTACTTACATTTGCATGCTAAATTCCACTGACATCGTTTGGTATACAAATAAATGGTCTCTGTCTATCTATCTGTTGCCCGACACCCTAATCCCGCAAAGGGTGGCCACAGACAAAACGCCTCCAAGTCGCTCTACCACCCACAATTTGACTACCCTCCTCCCAGCTCACTCCCCCCTCCCTCATATACCTCTCAACTCCATCCCTCCACCTCATACAGCCACTTTATGTAGGGCTTAGGCTGTCAACAGTTATTTCATCGCTAATAACACCGCCTTTATAAAACAGTATATCTTCAAATAAGGCCGATATCTTAACATTTTCTCACACTGAACGGGAAGACGATGGTGATCTTATTTTCCGTTGCATACATCACAAACATCGTATATTAATGCAGTGTTAATGTACAGTTAGATGTTTACCACTAATTCGTACAGATTTATCCCTGAGGCACGAGTGAAAGATGTTATACAGTACGTACATTTGCGGTGATTGGCTGCGGGGCCTGACGCCGGAAAGAGATGACATCTGATTGGCTGTGTGACGTCCCACAATGCAACAGCCGACCAGGAGGGCAGGCGCAGGCAAGGAAGTTACCGGTGTTGTATTTTGTTGGTGTATTTTTGTCAATGTACCAACTTGTGGTGCACTTACGCAAGACTATGGGTTACATCAGCGGTGTGAGACAACAGCGAGCTGCCAGAACGAGGCAGCGTGTGTCTAGCAGCACAAATGAACGGGTAAGGCGTGTGAAAATAGCAAGCCTGTGCTGGTGTCAATATGGCAGGTGAGACAGTGTGAGGCGTGGCTGCGTGAACCTGACGCAGTGCCATTGTTTTGGTCAATACCACCACCATCACTGTATTGATGTGCCTTTCACAGAAGCAAAATGTTGTCATGTTGCCGCTAATTTCTTACAGATCCAATAAGACTTAGAGACACTGGCATTACATCACTGGTGTAGCACTTTATGATTAGCATCGTGTTGCCGTAACATGTGCCTATCACCTCCCTTCCTGCTGCAGGCGGGGCACCCACCACCATTACCACTGAATTACCTAACCACCACCACCACTACCACCACCCGTCCACCACCACCACCACCACAACCACTACCACCACCCGTCCACCACCACCACCAGTCCACTGCCACTATCATCACCACCACCACCAGTCCACCACCACCATCATCACCACCACCACCAGTCCACCGCCATCATCACCACCACCACTCAGCCACCATCACCACCACCACCACAACCACAACCATAACCACAACCACCACCACGACCACACGGACATGAGTTTTTCATGGCAATTATTCGTGTGTGTGTGTGTGTGTGTGTGTGTGTGTGCGTGCGTGCGTGCGTGCGTGTGTGTGTGTGTGTAATTCACCGGGTCGGTCAGGATCACTTGATGGTCGTGATCGTCAGCTTTTACCCTCCCGGAAGGGAGCTGAGAGCTCATATAGTCCGATCTAAGGGCAAGGCTGTGACCTTCACACACACACACACACACACATCCCCTTGCTCAAAGGGGACAGTAACCACCCACTTCATCAGTGAAACTTTTCGCAACCTGAGCGAGGCGCGAACTCCCGTCCACCAGTTGGCAAGCGAGAACGTTACCACTGCACCAGCGAGCGGTGTGTGTGTGTGTGTGTGTGTGTGTGTGTCACCACATCTTTACCACAGACATGCTTGCTGTGTGTTGATGCCTGAAGTACAAGTGACAGATGCTTTGCTGCCTGGCATATTCTTGTAAAGCTGTTAATTATATGTGGGTTGTGTTACAGCCAAGTACACTCAGTACAATGGTACGCAGCTTCTGCCGCTGACTGTATGTACTGTTATGGATGGCCCTCCTCCAGTCCTCCTCCACCTTCTCTCCCCCTCTCCCAAGTGGTGCCCTTCATTTACACACACACACACACACACACACACACACACACACACTTTTCTCGTCTTTCTTTCCTGTCTCTTCACTTCCCAACTTTATCGCCGGCTGCTGGACCCTCAGGATCCCTCCTCCCTCCCTTCTCTCCCTCTTTCCCTTTCCTCCTCCTCTTTCCCCCCTCCCCCTCTCCTCCTCCTCCACCTCCCCCTCTCCCCCTCTCCTCCTTTTCCCTCTTTCCTTTGTGCCCGTCATCCTCCCTACCTCTGCTCCCTCCTCCCACGCCCCCCTTTCACTTCTCCCTTTCCTCTCCTCTCCTTGTCTCTTTCCTCTTCCCTTTCCCCCTTCCATCGCCTTTCCTCCCCTCTCCTTCTCTCTTCCCTCATTCCCTCCCCCCTTCCCCTTTTTCTCCGCTATTTTCCGCGTCAGACACAAAAATACCGACGTGAACTGAGATGGTACATAACGGCCAGAACACCAGCCACCCAGATCACGGCAGTTCACAGTAATCTGGCGCGTGTCTTGATGTTATCGTTCGGGCGTCATTTTAGCTGATTTATGTTAGATTGGATGGGAATTGTCCTTTGCTCGGCCGCTGTATAATTATGTTTTGGCCCGGCAATCAACTTCCAATTAGCGAATTCTTGCACTAAATTCTTGGCCACTCGATGAATAGGATTGAACACGCACTCACGCACGCACTCACTTATCCTCACACACACACACACACACACACACACACACACACACACGGATTTATAAGGCTAATCACCATTTCGTCCTCACGTTTCGTTTTCAAATCCTGCGAGTATTTTTGCCTTGGCTTTGGACGCGCTATTATAATCCCTTAACCCCTTCAACCCGGCGACTTATTCTCCACTCATACCAAGAATACATTTTGTCACCGTATTGAAAGGGTTAAAGGTGGTATTCTGAGAGGCCGGATATTTGGTAACTCCTCTTCCTTAGCGATTTATTTTGCACATGACACGTCAGTATTATTTTGCATGTTATTGACAAAAACCATGTCGGTATTAAAACGCTACAAATGGCCTACAGGAGAATGTTAATGTGTAACGTACGGGATAAATGGCTTATGTAAAGGTGCTACGAAGCCTGCTGGTGGATGCCAGTGTAAGGCAGCTCTATGATGCTGGTAATAAGGCTCATATCCCAGAGATAAGCGATGCAGCACACACACCAGCCATAAAATTAACACAAAAGCAAGAGGCTGTCGCTTCAGGCTTGGCGCCAAGTTTTAAAAATATCCTTAATATGGAGATTTCGTAGTGCCTCTTCCTCGGCAGTTTATTTGGCATATTACACATTAATATTGATTTTCATGTAATCTGTCACTTTTAAAATCGACGTAGATTCCATTTATAACATACTGGAGGATTTTATGGTATATGCGCCAAGTAATCGCCGAGGAAGAGACGCTACGGAATCTCCAAGGCCTATATGAGAGATTTCGGCTGAAGTTTTAATGTCGGCACAATTGCAAGTCAGAGTAACATAGAAGAGAATATTAATGTGTATGGTGCAAAATAAATCGCTGAAGAAGAAGTACTACGAAGCGATCAAAGTTAGTTGAAAATTAATCCGTAATATCACTGGAATAGTGGGCTTGGCAGCACTTTTTCCTTGGCGATTCATTTTCAAATTCGGCCTTTCTGTTGGCTTGTATGATATTTATACTTTGCTAATACCGCCATAATTTACATCAGTCGCACACAAGAGGATATTAAGGTGGAGTGTGCAAAATAGTTCGCCGAGAAGGAAATGTTACGAAATCTCCTATATGAGAGAGTACGGCTTAAATTTAAATCTCGGCACAGTTGCCTCAGTAACCTACAATAGAATATTAAGGTGTAATGTGCACAATAAATCGCTGAGGAAGAGGTCTTACGAAGCCTGCCAAGTCGGGGTTGAAAATTAAGCCGTTATCTCGTTGAAATGGAAGGATTCTTAGCATCTTTTCCTGAACAGTTTATTTGGCATATTACACCTTCCTGTCCTGTTGGACGTTATTTGTATTTTTTAATACAGTCGTAGTTTGTATTAACACCATATTAGAGGATATTAAGCTGCAGCAGGAATAATAAATCGCCGAGGAAGGGATATTACGAAGCCTCCAAGAAGTGTCCGAGAAAACGGTTGAATTTCGAGTTGGTGATTTTGTTGTTTTATGTTGTGTGTAAATATCTAACGTTATTGACAGTATTGTTGGAAGGTTTTTGTTTAGTTTTTAAGCTGCCTAAATCACCGTATACATATATGAGTGTAGTGCAGGAGTGCTGATGGGTGAATTTCTGCGTTTGTGTGTGTGTGTGTGTGTGTGTGTGTGTGTGTGTAGGGAAAAAGTACCAAGTCGGGGAGAAATATTAGTCGAGGGAAAATGCAGCAGACAGGGAAAAGGATGGCTTAGGGGAAAGTCATGGCAGGAAAGAAGGCTGGAGGAGGAAACGCTTGTCGCTGAGGGAAAAGTGAAGCCGAGGAAAAGATGTAGCGGGAAAAAATATTGTTTAGGGAATAAATTAGTGCGGGAGAAACTACAGTATTTGTGAGGGAAAACGGCCTTTAGGGAAAATATATATCCCTTTGATGACAGCTGAGAGAGAGAGAGAGAGAATCTGTATCATCACCTTCATTACCATCATCATCATCATCATCACCATCATCATCATCATCATCATCACCACCACCACCATTATCATCACCATCATCATCTTCATCATCATCATTATCATCATCACCATCATCACCATTATCATCATCATCACAATCATCATCATCATTATCATCATCATCATCACCCAGCGAACCATTTCTTTTCCTTTCGTACGAGATGAACTGGAGAGAGATTACGTTGGGATGGAGAGAGAGTGGAAGGGAGGAGGAGGAATGATAGCTTGAGAATGAGGGGGATGGGAGTGGAGATGGAAGATGAGGAGGAAGAAAAGAAGAAGAGAGATTAGATGATGATGATGATGAGGAGGAGGAGGAGTGGGAACAGGAGGAAGAGAAGGAGGAGGAAGAGGAGGAGGAGAAGGGAGTGTGAAGTGTAGGGTGTATGGAAAGAGAATATTGAAGAGAGAGGAGACACAAGAGGAGGGGAAGGAAGGGAAGAGGGAAGAATGAGAGTTAACGAAGAGGAGTGGGAAAAGAGAAAGAGGAGGAGGAATAGAAGAAAAAGATCGAAGAGGAGGAGGAGGTGGAGAAGGAGGAGGAAGAGGAGGAGGAGGAGAAGGAGGAAGAGGAGGAGAAGGAGGAGGAGAAGGAGGAATGAAATGAGTAAGGTAGGAGAGAGGAAGAGGAAAAGAAAGAGAAAATGGAAGAGGAGGAGGGAAGGAGGAAGAGTTAAGAAATGGGAATATTGTGTGAAGAGGAGGAGGGGGTGTTGCTGCAGGAGAGGGAGAGGGGGGGGGAGGGAGGGAAAGACGTAGGCAGCCAAAAAAAAAAAATGTCACCGGACTGAGAGGGTTAAAGATGGTATTCTGCGAGGCTAGATATTTGGTAACTCCTCTTCCTTAGCGATTTATTTTACACATTACACCTCAGTATTATTTTGCATGTTATTATGAAAACCATGTCGGTATTACAACGCTACAAATGGCTTACAGGAGAATGTTAATGTGTAATGTACGAGATAAATGGCTTATGTAAAGGTGCTACGAAGCCTGCTAGTGGCTGCCAGTGTAAGGCAGCTCTATGATGCTGGTAATAAGGCTCATATCCCAGAGATAAGCGATGCAGCACACACACCAGCCATAAAATTAACACAAAAGCAAGAGGCTGTCGCTTCAGGCTTGGCGCCAAGTTTTAAAAATATCCTTAATATGGAGATTTCGTAGTGCCTCTTCCTCGGCAGTTTATTTGGCATATTACAAATTAATATTGATTTTCATGTAATCTGTCACTTTTAAAATCGACGTAGATTCCATTTATAACATACTGGAGGATTTTATGGTATATGCGCCAAGTAATCGCCGAGGAAGAGACGCTACGGAATCTCCAAGGCCTATATGAGAGATTACGGCTGAAGGTTTAATGTCGGCACAATTGCAAGTCAGAGTAACATAGAAGAGAATATTAATGTGTATGGTGCAAAATAAATCGCTGAAGAAGTGTTACGGAACGATCAAAGTTAGTTTAGAATTAATCCGTAATATCACTGGAATAGTGGGCTTGGCAGCACGTTTTCCTTAGTGATTCATTTTCAAATTAGGCCTTTCTGTTGGCTTGTGTCATATTTATCCTTTGCCAATACCGCCATAGTTTGCATCAATCGCACACAAGACGATATTAAGGTTGAGTGTGCAAAATAGTTCGCCGAGAAGGAAATGTTACGAAATCTCCTATATGAGAGATTACGGCTTAAATTTAAATCTCGGCACAGTTGCCTCAGTAACCTACAATAGAATATTAAGGTGTAATGTGCACAATAATAATAATAATAATAATAATAATATGTAATGTACACAGTAAATCTCGGCACAGTTGCCTCAGTAACCTACAATAGAATATTAAGGTGTAATGTGCACAATAAATCGCTGAGGAAGAGGTCTTACGAAGCCTCCCAAGTCGGGGTTGAAAATTAAGCCGTTATCTCGTTGAAATGGAAGGATTCTTAACATCTTTTCCTGAGCCATTTATTTTGCATATTACACCTTGCTGTTCTCTGTGACGTTATTTATATTTTTTAATACAGTCGTAGTTTGTATTAACACCATATTAGAGGATATTAAGGTGTAGCAGGAAAACTAAATCGCCGAGGAAGGGATGTTACGAATCCTCCAAGAGGTGTCCGATATAACGGTGGAATTTCGAGTTGGTGATTTTGTTTGTTTATTGTAGGTGTAAATATTGGCCGTTATTTTCATTATTGTGTGATTGTTATTTTTAAGCTGCCTAAATCACCATACATATGAGTGTAGTGTAGCAGCGCTAATGGGGAAGGTTTACACGTGCGATTGTGTGTCCATATAATAATGTGTTTACGTACCGTGTGTACAGGTAAATGTGTGTGTGTGTGTGTGTGTGTGTGTGTGTGTGTGTGTGGCCAACTCACCTGGGCTCATTATTACCTGCATTCTTTTTAGTATCTTTTTCATACCTGTTCAGTCGTTATTTTTTTTATCTGTCTTGTCTATGGCCACCTTTTCAGTCGGGATATCTTGATAATTTATTGATATATTTATTTATTGCCTTCTTACCATTGGATTTGTATTAAGAGACACGTTTTGAACTGAAGGAAATAATATCTCAAGATGGCGCCTTGGTCTGTTGCTTCTTCCTCGCCATCTTCTTCACCTTCTTCTTCCTCCTCCTCCTCCTCCTCTTCTTATTCATTTTCTTGTTCTTCCTCTTCCTCCTCCTCTTCTTATTCTTATTGTTTTTCTTCTTCCTCTCCATCTTCACCCTCTTCTTCTTCTTCTTCTTCCTCCTCCTCCTCCTCCTCCTCCTCCTCCTCCTCCTCCTCCTCTTATTCATTTTCTTCTTCCTCTTCTTCTTCTTCTTGTTCTCCTTCTTCTTCTTCCTCTTCTTCTTCTTCTTCCTCTTGAATGCTAAGTTGTAAGAACAGACTAACACAAAATAATGCTAGTCACGAAGAAGTGCTACAGGAAGGATAAAGAGGTGTAGTATTAGCCAGTGAGTTACTTGAAATAAACTGCAAAAAGACGAAAATCTGGGCCAAGTTAAGGTGAAAGGCCTATACCAGAGCAACGCTAAATGATGCTAGTCACGAAGAAGTGTAGTGAAAGCTATGGAAAGTCTTAATCTTGTCTTCTCTCTCTCTCTCTCTCTCTCTCTTAGGTGAAAGGAGTATTAGCAGACAGTAAAGAAAAGTGGTGGTGATGGGCACAGCTAAGCGCGGTTAATTATAAAGGAAAATTAACGACCACAGAATGTACCCTTTAACGAGACTGACGTGTGATTAGCAATTGTAACTTAGATCTGAATGGCTTATATCCTGTCACATTTACAGTTATCTTTCTTTCTTTAATTTGCTGCCTTTGTTTCTGTCTGCTCTCTGCTTCTCTCCGCTACGTACCTCTTCTCTTCTCTTCTTTTCTCTTCTCTTCTCTTCTCTCTCTCTCTCTCTCTCTCTTGTTCATCTTGTTCACTCAACTGATATGAGAGAGAGAGAGAGAGAGAGAGAGACACACACACACACACAGACAGACAGACAGTCAGACAGAGTGAGAGACAGACAGAGAGAGAATGTCATGGGATGGAAGGAGTTAAAAATCTGGCTCTCTTTCTCAGGAGAGAGAGAGAGAGAGAAAGAGAGAGAGAGAGACAGAGAGAGAATGTCATGGGATGGAAGGAGTTAAAAATCTGGCTCTCTTTCTCAGGAGAGAGAGAGAGAAAGAGAGAGAGAGAGACAGAGAGAGAATGTCATGGGATGGAAGGAGTTAAAAATCTGGCTCTCTTTCTCAGGAGAGAGAGAGAGAGAGAGAGAGGAAAACAGCATTTTTCCTCCTTGCCTCTCCTCTTGCTCTCCTTTCCTCTTCTTCTCTTTCTCTCCTGCCCTTCCCTTGCCCCTCTTTTCTCTTCTTCCGTCTCCCTCTTTGTCTCCCCACCTCTCCCTCTCCCTCTCTTTCATCTCCCCCCCTTCTCCCTCCTTTCCCTCCTTCCGTCTCCTCTTTCTCTCCTTCCCTCTCCTCTTTCTCTCCTTCCCTCTCCTCTTTCTCTCCTTCCCTCTCCTCTTTCTCTCCTTCCCTCTCTGTCTTTCTCTCCTTCCCTCTCCTCTTTCTCTCCTTCCCTCTCCTCTTTCTCTCCTTCCCTCTCCTCTTTCTCTCCTTCCCTCTCCTCTTTCTCTCCTTCCCTCTCCTCTTTCTCTCCTTCCCTCTCTGTCTTTCTCTCCTTCCCTCTCCTCTTTCTCTCCTTCCCTCTCCTCTTTCTCTCCTTCCCTCTCCTCTTTCTCTCCTTCCCTCTCCTCTTTCTCTCCTTCCCTCTCCTCTTTCTCTCCTTCCCTCTCTGTCTTTCTCTCCTTCCCTCTTCTCTTTCTCTCCTTCCCTCTCCTCTTTCTCTCCTTCCCTCTCTGTCTTTCTCTCCTTCCCACTGTCTTTCTGTCCTTCCCTCTCCTCTTTCTGTCCTTCCCTCTCCTCTTTCTCTCCTTCCCTCTCTGTCTTTCTCTCCTTCCTTCTCTGTCTTTCTCTCCTTCCCTCTCCTCTTTCTCTCCTTCCCTCTGTCTTTCTCTCCTTCCCTCTGTCTTTCTCTCCTTCCCTCTGTCTTTCTCTCCTTCCCTCTGTCTTTCTCTCCTTCCCTCTGTCTTTCTCTCCTTCCCTCTGTCTTTCTCTCCTTCCCTCTGTCTTTCTCTCCTTCCCTCTCCTCTTTCTTTCCTTCCCTCTGTCTTTCTCTCCTTCCCTCTCCTCTTTCTCTCCTTCCCTCTGTCTTTCTCTCCTTCCCTCTGTCTTTCTCTCCTTCCCTCTGTCTTTCTCTCCTTCCCTCTGTCTTTCTCTCCTTCCCTCTCCTCTTTCTCTCCTTCCCTCTCCTCTTTCTCTCCTTCCTTCTCCTCTTTCTCTCCTTCCCTCTCCTCTTTCTCTCCTTCCCTCTGTCTTTCTCTCCTTCCCTCTCCTCTTTCTCTCCTTTCCTCTGTCTTTCTCTCCTTCCGTCTCCTCTTTCTCTCCTTCCGTCTCCTCTCTCTCTCCTTCCCTCTCTTCTTTCTCTCCTTCCCTCTCCTCTTTCCTTCCCTCTCCTCTTTCTCTCCTTCCCTCTCCTCTTTCTCTCCTTCCCTCTGTCTTTCTCTCCTTCCGTCTCCTCTTTCTCTCCTTCCCTCTCTTCTTTCTCTCCTTCCCTCTCCTCTTTCCTTCCCTCTCTGTCTTTCTCTCCTTCCCTCTCCTCTTTCTCTCCTTCCCTCTCTGTCTTTCTCTCCTTCCCTCTCTGTCTTTCTCTCCTTCCCTCTCCTCTTTCTTTCCTTCCCTCTCCTCTTTCTCTCCTTCCCTCTCCTCTTTCTCTCCTTCCCTCTCCTCTTTCTCTCCTTCCCTCTCTGTCTTTCTCTCCTTCCCTCTCTGTCTTTCTCTCCTTCCCTCTCTGTCTTTCTCTCCTTCCCTCTCCTCTTTCTCTCCTTCCCTCTCTGTCTTTCTCTCCTTCCCTCTCTGTCTTTCTCTCCTTCCCTCTCTGTCTTTCTCTCCTTCCCTCTCTGTCTTTCCTTCCCTCTACTTCTCTTTCTCTCCTTCCCTCTCCTTCTCTCTTTCTCCTTACATGTCCGTCTCTTTCATTCCCCTCCTTTCTTCCTTCTTTCCCTCCTTCCCTCTCAGCCTCTTACTCTCCCTCCCTCTTTCTCTCCCTGTAATCTTCCTCCCTTCCTCGTCCACTCTACATCCCTGCCCACGCTTTCTCTCTCTCTCTCTCTCCATCCATCCATCTTTCTATCGATCCGCATATGTCCACATATCTCTGTGCCGGTCTGTCTATCTGTCCATCTATCTATCCATCCATCCATCCATCTATCGATCTGTATATGTCTATCTCTACCTGTCTGTCTATCTGTGTGTCTGTCAATCTCTCTACCTGTCTGTCTATCTGTCTGTCTGTCTATCTGTCTGTCTGTCAGTCTCTTTACCTGTCTGCCTGTCTGTCTGTCTGTCAGTCTCTCTACCTGTCTGTCTATCTGTCTGTCTGTCAGTCTCTCTACCTGTCTGTCTATCTGTCTGTCAGTCTCTTTACCTGTCTGTCTATCTGTCTGTCTGTCAGTCTCTCTACCTGTCTGTCTATCTGTCTGTCTGTCAGTCTCTCTACCTGTCTATCTGTCTGTCAGTCTCTACCTGTTTGTCTATCTGTCTGTCTGTCAGTCTCTCTACCTGTCTATCTATCTGTCTGTCTGTCAGTCTCTTTACCTGTCTGTCTATCTGTCTATCCATCCATCCATACATGTACTCGTAGCTGTTGATCTATGTCTGTCTAATTATCCATCTCTGTCGATCAGTATATCTATCTCTGTCTATCTATCCATCTGTTTATCTATCTGTCTATATCTATCCATCGATCCATCTGTCAATCCATCCATCCATCTATCTATTGATGTGTCTATCCATCCATCCATCTATCTATTGATGTGTCTATCTGTCTATCCATCCATCCATCTATCTATTGATGTGTCTATCCATCCATCCATCTATCTATTGATGTGTCTATGTCTATCCATCCATCCATCTATCTATTGATGTGTCTATCCATCCATCCATCTATCTATTGATGTGTCTATCCATCCATCCATCTATCTATTGATGTGTCTATGTCTATCCATCCATCTATCTATCTATTGATGTGTCTATATGTCTATCCATCCATCTATCTATCTATTGATGCGTCTATATGTCTATCCATCCATCCATCTATCTATTGATGTGTCTATATGTCTAGCCATCCATCCATCTATCTATTGATGTGTCTATCCATCCATCTATCTATCTATTGATGTGTCTATCTGTCTATCCATCCATCCATCTATCTATTGACGTGTCTATCCATCCATCCATCTATCTATTGATGTGTCTATCTGTCCATCCATCCATCTATCTATTGATGTGTCTATCCATCTATCTATTGATGTGTCTATCCATCTATCTATTGATGTGTGTCTGTCTATCCATCCATCCATCTATCTATTGATGTGTCTATCCATCTATCTATTGATG